>NC_016088.4:3216559-3465006 GCF_000004515.6 Glycine max | reverse complement strand
GGGGCGCGGCGGGTGGCGCCTGGTCCCTAGGCGCCTAGGGTCGCGCCTGATGCAGGGGCGCCACCAGTCGCGCCCAGTGCCAGGGCGCTACCAGACGCGCCTGCGTTAGGGGCGCTACCTCCCTGTGCCACGTGTCACATGCACAGTGAAGGCGCTTGGGTGGGGGGCGCTTTGCAATAAAAAAAAGAGACCCCCCGAAAATAATTGCAAAAGGGCCCCTTTTTGATAAATAATTTTTAAAAAGGACCCCTTTTGATAAATAATTTCTAAAAAGAGCCTCTTTGTTGTTTTTGCCGAACCCACTATTCTCAAATAGTCCTACTTATATAGTTTTTCAATCAATCATTACAATAATTTCTCTTTTCCAAATGTTTTTTCTAAGTCTAACTAAATTTTGAAAGATTCTTCGAGCACTCACGTTTTCTATTTCGTGATTTTCTTTCCTCCACCATTCCATTAATCTAATGTGTAATTGTTTGGTGCTTTTTTATACAATATTTGTTTGTTGCTAACACCATATATAGCTGAGAATAAGAAAATAAAATACTCAAATAAGCAGTTACAGAAAATATAAATGTAGTTTTTTTATAATAAAAAGATACGTAAAAATTATTTTCCCAACAGAAGGAGAACAAAATGCTTTAAAATGCAAGCATGAAATTCATGGAATAATTAATAAACAACTTGATCGAGAAAGATTTTTTTTTTCTTTTACTGATTTGACATTCATTCGCAATAATGTTGACGTATTTAATTAAAATACATATAAAAATGTCCCTAGAATCTCTTTTATTTGATTTAATCAGATTTAGAGAATTAAATAGCTATAGAAATAAGTTTGGATAAACTTGGAAATTGAACTTATAATATGATTTGCAACTGGATGAAGGTTGAGGGGAGATGTGCAGAGGTGATGGGATGGTCTCAGTTGAAGAGATTGTAAAGTCCAAAGAAACAATAAAAGAGATATATATGAATGAAGAGATTTATCTGAGAAAGAAAGAGTGATGGTGTATTCATGGATATCAGCAATGCGTATACGGTTGGAGAAGTCATAAGGTGGGTCAGAGATAAAGATGATAAAACAATTGAAATGGCTTGACATGATTGTAGATAACTTTCATCATTAAGTATGTAGATTTAAGGTAAGTCTTTATGAAAAAAATAGTTATTTCATTTACACCTTAAGGATATTATTTACTTAAATAAATTTTGATATTTTGAGAAATTTGTTGACTCTAATCGAAAATATTTCAAGTTCATCTAAAAAAAATTATTACAAAAATTGTATGAATTATTTGCAAGTAAAACCCCTTCTGATTTGGATTTGAATATTTTAGATAGTAATATTGTAATTGTACACCCTGACGGTCAAAAGTTAAGTTATTCTATATCCCTTAATTACCAAGGGATCTTATTTAGTTACTTAAGTGAGATCCCTTGGTAATTTAAAATAAATTATTTAGATGTTTTTAATTAAAATAAAATAAATTGTCCTAATTTAATTTAAATATAAATATATTTTTCAAAATTATTTATTTTTATCATATGTTTTAAAAATTTTATTTTATTTTAAAACTTTTTTTAAATTTATATTTTGATCAATATCAATGAATATTACAAATATTTATAAAATTTGTGAATGTTTTAATAAGCTTTGAAAAAAAATTAATTTTGAATAAATTAATTTTAATTTAAATTGATTTTGAAGTAATACTATTTATGTTTGTATTATAAAAACAAGTTAGACATAGAATTTAATATAAAATTATTGATCCAATTAAAAGTTACTTAAAGTTCTTTAAACTTAAAATCAATTTTGCACACAATTATTTCTAAAATCTTCTTAGATATAAAATTATATGCAAAAATTTATCTTTATCTAAAACAAACTTTAGACTGTTATCCAACTTAAATCAAACATGTATTTTTCCCCGTTTTTGTAATGTTATGTATAATTAACTATAGAGTAAAAGAAGTGTAACATTTAAATTAATATATATTTTAAAATAAAATATCATTATAAAATCATGTTATACAAAATTTTATTATTAATACTCAATTATTCCAAAATATTTATATTTTTTAAAAGAATAAGACATTAAATCAGGTTAAGATAACCTAATGCTTAATCTAGCATCATGCTGAGCATGAGTATTAAGGTTAGAGTACCTTACCTAGATCCAATTTATTGAATAGCAACTAACATGAAACATCATATCTGTGAATTTGATATTATATTTTAATCTAAAATTTTAAGGCTTAAATTTGAGTTTTTTTTATCACTTATATAAAGTTCAACTTTTCCATTATTATCCAATGTGAGACTTTAACCTCAATCATATATTCCAATAATTGAAGAATTGTAATCTTACAAGAAACCATTAAAATCACCCGAATAAGGATAGTTTATCATGGTGAAAGAAAGTCGAGAAAGAAATAAAAGAAAGAGAAAATGGTACTGAGAGATTCAATCAACTTGATTATACATTAAAATGGTCTTCAACTTGATTATCAAACTACAATTAACAATCACATGCTAACAGCACTTATAAGTCACAACTCGAAACAAGCTTCCCCAATGTGAAGAAAGAACATATTTGAATTTGGACTCGTATTCAACATGAAGCGCAGATAAGCAAAACAATCTGGGCCAGAATGTAGAAAATGCCATGACAGAGTTGTATACACCAAATCCAGCTGAATTTTAAATTCCTGAAACAAAATGATTACCCATGTTAACTGCCCAAAGGAATCACTTATTAATGGCAATGTAGAAAGGGAAACAAAAAGTGAAAGTGAATCAGGCTAGGAAAACACACCACAAACCAAGAAAAATAAGAAATAACTTCATATCATCAACTGTTCCATGTTAACCAAGCAAAGAATTTTCTGGTTTCAATGTTATGATATTCAATTACAACAACAACTAGAGATCCCGAAACCTTGTCATAAAACTGGGAATATAAGGCTTGATAGTAAGGAGGAAACTGTTGTTATATGGAAGGACAAAGCAATAACAAACTGAAAAAAATATGAACAGGCAGAAAAAATAGAAGACTGGTTTTCTTATGCAAGCACACATTATAAGCATGACACAGCATTTTATATAGAGAAGGCTTAAGCATAACCGAAAATTTTCAGCACCATAACAGTGAATTAGTGCTCTTAAAAATAAAATATAACAGAAAAACATCACCTAAAGATTCTGTCCATGGAAATTAATTATTTAGTAACATCCATAGCTGAGTAACTAAGGCATTTTCGGACAGAAACTATCGAAAGGATTTACCAATTACCTTTATAAATGGAGCTCCTCTAAAATTCATATTGCCTTTGCTGCTATGCAAGCATGAAGTAATATTTGGTCATGTCCTGGTCAGAAGATGCTAAAGAAGTTAATGAAGCCAAAATGGAAAGAGTTTCAAGAAATTGCAGCTGTGGGAAAACCGAGCAAGCCAACTTACGTTGTGGGAAAAAATCAGACTATATCTTGCTAAAACTTAGAAATCTCTTTGTCCACACTTGAATGAACCTGCTGAATGCCATTGTCAACCGATTACTTCAAATATCCAAAATGTAAATAAAATAAAAAATAAAATTTGATAATAAAATTTCAAAAGTTTAATAAACTAAAAAGTATCGGTGATAAGTCAATTTAGACATCAAGGAAAGATTAGTTACCGGAAGAACAAGAGACTAGCTTACGATCTTATTGTATTTCCATACAAGACTATGTAACATTGCAGCTGTGAAAAAACCAAGCAAGCCAACTTATGCTGATATAGAAACAACAAACTATATCTCACCACAACTTCAAAATCTCTTTGCGAACACCTGAGTGAACCTGTTGAATGCCATTGTCAACTGATTACTTCAAATAAAATGAAATTTAGACAGTTAAAACTTGTAAAAAGTATTGGTGACAAGTCAATTTAAACACCAGGGAAAGATTACTTGCTAGAAGAACAAGATATTAGCTGACTAGGTAGCTTATTAAAGGTCTTCCTCCTTCCATGCAACATTGCTCCCACTAGGTTCTTCAATGCCATTTTTTGAAAATCTCACAGATCCAGAATAGTCGCCTGCACATGCATTATTATCATCTTTCTTTTTGGTATAAAGAGGGCATATTCCGCATTTTTTTACTTTGACAGTTGATTTGAAGTATCTGACAGTTGATTTGAAAGATGGTGGCTGCAAAATGTTATCCTTAGAATATGGACTGATCTCAAAAGTGAAGCTGCGAGCACGAGGGAGCATACGGCTCATGCTGCTCATCTCTGGGAATTCTAAGTTATATTTCCACAGGAATGTGTGATCTTGATCAAGTTCTCTCATTTGGTTCTTCCAGTCGAAATAGTATTTTAACTTATCATTGTTGGGTAGAATGTGTTTGCCATAATCAGATACATAGTTTAGGCAGTAACTAAAAGGACGGTTTCTGCGTTTAATATCATTGGTATCTGGCAGTTGGAAAACGACACACAGAGCGAAACCAATGAGCCTATCATCACTGCAAAAATTTAGAGAACCGGTATGTATAGTTATTGAATGTCCCTTGCCATGAAAAGGGAACCAATGAGGAACTTCACTCCCTGGAAAACAAAAGAACACAGACCTATATGCTTCCTCGGTCATCCTAAGCCTTGCCTCATCCACAATATCAGCACGAGCACCTGGATCAAGTTGTTGACCATTGGTGAAATAAAAGCTGAATTTACCGCCCTCTTTGGAATTTGATGGGAATTGAATAAGTGAATTTGACATCACTCTTGTAATGGATTGGAAATCAAATGCCAATAGTTGTTTTAGAAATGCAGGAAGTCGAGGGATGCATTCAAGTTTTTTGCATTCACTTAAATCAAGTAATTCCAAGCTTGAAAGATGAGCAATGCACTCCGGAAGGTTCACAATTCCGCTCTCACTCAGTGACAGTTCCCTTAATAATGACAAGCAACCAATGTTGCTTGGGATTTCTGTTAATTTGGCACACCCCGAGCAATCGAGTACAGATAGAAGGTTCAGATTGACAATGCTGTTTGGAAGTGACTCAAGATCAGTGCACATGTTCAGACGCAGGGTTTGAAGCTGAACCAAATTGCCAAATGAAAAAGGCAATTCTTTAATGGCCGTTCCTGTTAAGTCAACGTGAGCAAACGTTTGTGCAGCTCCAAGATCTCAGGGAAGGTCCTCAGCTTTGAGCAACCATACAAATCAAGTTTTGTCAACTTCAATTTGAAAATGCTGCTCGGAAAAGTTTCAAGTGATTCACATTTGGTAAGGCCTAACTTGCAGAGTTTGCTGAGATCTCCAATGGAAGATGGAATAGTCTCAAGTCTTTCGCAGTAGTGCAGGCTCAATTCTTCAAGCGCTACCAAACGGCACAAGGATGAAGGTAGGGCCTGTATTGCTGTTGCGTCTAATTTGAGCACAGCTAGATTTTCCATTGTGTCCTCAATTTCTGGGAATATTTTGAACTCTAAGCAACCATCGAGAAGAAGTTTCTTGAGGAATTTCAACTTAGAAAGGTCAAACTCAAATGAAAGGCTTGTAAGGGATCCACAGTAAGAGAGATCTAACCAACACAACTCATTCGGAATTGATAATGTTGGGGACACCCCTTCACTCCACATTGTAGGGTATAATAAGTAGAATTCCTTCTCTTCTTTTTCTTCAACTTCATGTCTGTGTATATTAACAACGGGGTCAAAAGTATGCATGGCTCGGGAAGGTCTCGCTCTACAAAGCCCACCTGTTCCATCGACCCGATAATTGACCCAACCGGGATATTCCTGATAATACCATCCTTTCCCTGTCGGAAATGTATCATGGTGTGAGCAACCGGATAATTGAACCACTTCGGTTCTATTACTGATTGAAAACGTTTCAAGCTTGTCACAGCCATAAACAAGAATTAATCCTGATGATCTCCATAGAATATTGCTCGGAATAGTCAAACTCCTAAGCTCAACACATAGATTTAAACATAAACAATTCAGCTTGTTGAGGAATCCAGAGGAGTAAACTTCAGTCAAGCTTTCACAACCAATCAGTAATATTTCTTCAATATCTGGTAACAGATAAAGGTCCGGTATTCGAATTAGTTTCCGAGAATAACTCAGGTCCAACCTTTTCAATTTCGGTAATTCCTGCCACAGTAAGTACATGATTAGATATCTAAAAGAAAACTTTGTCAATTTCCATGTAAAAAATTAATGTTAATTAAATTTGATTTTAAAATAATTTGATTTTATCTTGTAGAACTTTTATCTTTAAAATCGTAAAACACAGAAAGATAGAAAGCTTAAAAAACCTGATCTGGTTCCCAAAGTTGTTCAAGATTGGAATGTCTCATTTCCAGTCTCACTAGATTTTGTGGCCAATAGTTCGGCGGCAAAGATCTCTGAGGGAAGCCATCCCAACGAAGAATTTTTAAACCATCCGGAAGACTTTCAAGAGATGATGCAAGCTGAACTACATTTGATTCTATCCAGGGGGCATCAGACTCAAAGTGGAGCATCCTCAGATTTTCCATCTTTTCGAAAGTTTTAGAATGTAGTTTAACTTCATTGACTTTCCTTGTGTCTAGAAACATACACTGTACTGCATCTGTCCCCTAAAAGTAAATCAAAGCTATTAGAGAAAAACAAACTTTGAAAAACAGTTCCTACAGAAGTTTTATAGTATTAATAGCTAAGTGCTTTGCAGTTTATCATAAAGTAAGTCCATGTGATTCTGTGAAAGTGATTTGAGTCACAGATCACTATACCTTGTTATCTTTTAAAACTTGATGAATTTGCTCAACCTTCCACAATCGACTGCATTTTCCTGGATTATGGCAACATTCTTGACGAACAATTTCTTGTCCCATTTCTTGTATTAAATCATGCATCTCAATTTTACCTTCCAAAGTAGATATCAGACACTTATCTTTGAGAACATCCATTCCAATGGTAGCAGAGAAACCACAGCTCTCTAGCTTTTGTGCCACGATAATCTCCTCATGACCTCTATAAAAGCAAGCTATGTCAAGAAATATATTCTTCTGCTCCTCATCAAGCCCATCATAACTTAGTTTTAATACACTGAAAATTTTAGGATCGGGAAGCTTTTCCAACTTTTGCAACTCGCTTTCCCATGCTTCCTTTGTTCTATCATAAAGCAATGAGCCCAAACTCTGGAGAGCTAGTGGAATCCCTTTAGCATAATGCAATACCTTTATTGATAAGTCCATGTATGTTTCTCTTGGATGGTTTTGGTGAAAAGCATGTATACTGAAAAGGTTTAGAGAATTTTGAAAATTCATCTCCTTAACTTCATAGATTTCATCAGCTTCAGCATTCTTAAGCACCTGCATGCCTCTGCTGGTCAAAATAATTCTACTGCCCTGGCCAAAATCACCACGCCCTCCAATTAAATCTTTTAGTTGACCTGAATCATTAACATCATCAAGAATGAGGAGAACCTTTTTCTGTTTGAGTCTTTCATTTGAAAAACTTTTTTCTTTCCCCAAAAGCTCTGATATATATTTGCTTCTGCTATGGTGTATTCCATGTCTTTGTATTTCTTCTTGAACATTTAAAACAAGACTGCTGGAACCGAAATGAGGCGCCAATTTGTGATATATTTTCCTTGCAATTGTAGTCTTTCCAATTCCCCCCAAGCCCCAAATTCCTATGATCCGAATATCCGGTGACTCAAGGTTCATCAAGGACTGGATTCGTGTAATATGGTTTTCAATTCCAACAATTCCTTGATGATCACTAATGGAAGAACTATCCAATTTTTCCAAAATATCTTTCACAATTTCTGCAACAAGTGTGGCTTCTGGTCTGGCTCATAATAAAACAAAATAAAGTATCAGAATCTGTTTCGATAAACTTCTCCATAAACACTTCTACGTAAAAAAAAAAAAAACCCATATATTGGATAGAGACAGATATTGGAGTCATACATAATATTTATTGGTCTTGAATTTGTAAATACACAAGAGAATTACTTGATTAATGGAGAGATCAATACAATTTTAGCATCTAAGTAAATTAAAAGAAGTCGAAAAAACTCAAAAGAGCATGTAATTATTAAAGACCTGGTTACTTGTGAATCCCAGCCCGAGAGGCCAGCTGCTTCAGTTAGAGCAGCCTTCCATCCATGCACTTTGTCGAACTTGTCTTGAAATCGATGTTCATGCTTAACGAATGCTTCTGCATACGTCTCTCTCTGATTCCTAACAATTGATGGATCCACCTTATAGAAAACTGGGATCACAACCCTTCCATATCTCTTCTTGCAATCGAGTATCTTTGTGAGTTCATCCAAACACCATGTGGAAGATGCATAGTTCTCAGAGAAAACGACAACATAAATCATAGATTCTTCTATTGCTCTGTGGAGTGCAGGTGAAATCTCTTGGCCTCTGGATAGTCTGTAATCTATATATGTTTCAATCTTTTTCCTCTGTAGTTGTTCATAAATGTGTCTAATGAAGTTGTCACGGGTGTCTTCCCCTCTGAAGTTGAGGAACACATGATGCCTAATTACAGGAAGAAGAGACCCAGCAGCTGATGAAGAACTCCCCGCCATGCCTCTGCACCTCTTAGTCTCAGTCTCTCAGGTCTTCGACTATAGCTTTACACTTTTTTTTTTATCTAAAGTTGTACTATATCACTAAGAGTGTCAAATCATCTTGAACTTAAGATCTAAATTTCACTAGATCTCTCAATAGAATGCGATCTTCAACAAGATGCATGAAGATCTTCACATTAATCAACAAAAAAATGTCTTTTATTCTCTTTCCCTAACAATAAAACGTTGGAGGGGTCACCCTTTTAGTATAGAATAATAAAAGAAGAAAAAAAAATAAAAAAAAGAACAATAAAAGAAGAAAAAGAAATAAAGAAAAGAGAAAAAAGACATAAAATTTAACATGATTCATCACACATATATGTGTTTATTTTCACAATTATATTAGGAAAATTTTTTATTACTTGTAACATAAAAGGTCACAAAATGTCTTTATATATAACACTAACGAGACATAAATTTTTATAAACCAAGTGATGTGAGATTAAAATCTCACAAGTTTTACATACCAAATCATGTGAGATAAAGATGAGAAACTCTAACAGTCAGACCAAAGGGATGAAGAGGAAGAAAAAAGTAAAACAAACATACCAAAAAAAATAAAAAAATAGACTTACCAACAAGGGCAAAGGAAGAACAAATAAGAAAGAAAAAGAGAGAAAAAAAAAAAGAAAGAAGCAACTCTGATGAGGAGAGAGAGAGAGCAGAAAAAGAAAAACCGGTAACGTGTGAAAGTTGAGGGAGAGGAGAAAAGAATTTAATATTTAAAAGTGGAGTGATGTGATACCTATCAAACTTTGAAAGCAAAAGAAAAAAAATACAAATAAATAAAAAATCTTAAAATAAAAAACTTTAACATAAAAAAACATGTAAATAAAAAAATAAACTAAAATCATAAAAATTAAAAAAAAAAGTCATATTGCCATCTTTAACTCAAACATCCTAATATGTCTCATCTTTCTTTTTTATAACAGTTTAAAATCTATAAAAAAATTGTACATTTTTTGTATAACTCTGATAATATTATACGACTTTAAAATCGTTCAAAATTAAGGACTTTACATTATTAAGTTATTTTTAAAAAATAATAACTTCACATAAATTTTTTTATGACTTCTACGCCTTAATATCCCTATAACTTATTCTTATTTAACAATAATTACTAGTTAATAAATTTCAAATAAAATTGTCTTCTTTAATTTGGTCAAAAGACCCATTAAAACCACAATATTCTATGTTCTAATGACTATTATGGAATTATTTTCTTAAAAGTAAATTTTTGACTTAATAATGTAAAGTCATAAATTTCCAACTACTTTAAAATCGTCCAATTTTTTTTAATTCTATTGTACCATTATAGTTTAAAATATAATTAAGTATGAATTACTTTTACTCTATTTATAAAGACTATAATTAATATTGTGACATTATAGTCTTTATTTTATAGAAATTGACGAACTCTTAATAGAAGTAATGTGTTTTTATTATATTATGTATTATATAATAAGCAACTTTATTCATATAAGAAGTTAGTATATATATTCGATGACTTTAAAGTCATTTTTTTATTAAAACAAATATATAGAAGTAGTAGAATTAAAAATGATTTTAGAAGCGTTGTTGTTAAAAAAATAACATTATACAACTTTAGAGTAGTTGGAAATTAATGAATTTACATTACTAAATTAAAAATAAAAAATAACTTCACAAAATTCATCAAAATTTTTATGACTTCACTAAAAAAATAAAAATCCTGAAATTTTTTATAACTTGTATCAAAGTCATGAGAATGACTTACTCACATTTAAAAATTAATTCAAAAATTACTACCATTTGATAAATTTCAAATAAAATTGTTTCCTTTTATCAAAAAAATTATTTTAATGTGTTCAATTATATTTTTTAAGTCAAACTTTAAAACTATGATTAGAAGTTTCATTTTTAAGTATTTAAAATAAATGTTTAGTTCTGTGTCTCTCCTAAATCTTTTAGGTTAAATTAATTTATTGATCCTCTAATTTATTTCTTAGGTTCAATTTAATTATATAAATTTTAAAATTGATTTAATTTGATTCTATCATCTAAATTGAATGTGATTTTTTAAAACTATTTAATGATAGTTTTAAATAGTTACAAAACAAACAATTAAACACAAAATTTAGATAACAGAACTATTTAAATTAATTTTGATGGTCAAATTAAACTGATTTTAAAAAATAGAGGACTAAATCAAATCAATTTTAAAAATTTAAGATTTAAATAAACCTAAAATAATAAAAAAAACCAAATAGAATGCAAAAAACAAATTAGAGAAAGAAAAAAACTAATTTAACCAAATTTTATATAAAAAAAACAAAAATTTAAGAGTAAGGTAATTAATTTTGAGAAACATGTTTTTTTGTTTTTTTGGGAAAGTAGTCCTATTCGAGAGACTATTAATATACTAAGTGTGAATAGTTCTTTCAGCAAGGATTGAAACCTTCAATTGCCACGTTTTGGAATATTAGACCCTTCCACTATATATATTCAACCCCCGGTTAGTAGTATGTGTTTGAAACTATCTTATCAAATTAAATTATTTTTTACTCTATAATTACTCAACAAGCTTTTTCACACACCTGACATTAAGGTCCTTGTCCTCTACCTCAGATTATTAGATTTGCCTCTGCCTCAATAGGACTGGCTTGACTTCTTCATCCACCACGAATGTTTCTACCTCTGGCTCAAAAAGCTTGTTGAAATAATGCACAATATTTGCTTGTAGTAGTTGCTGTATAAAATAGGTGTCACATTCTTTTGAGTTTTTGAAGAGCTTTGATTTCGTCTATACAAATATAATCAAGGCATAATGGAAGTAAATGAAATAATTGTATTCTTGCTAGAAACCATTGAAAATTGCAGCTATTAATATTCTTCAGTATTAATAAGTGTCCCAATCGCAGCTAAAATATCAACCACTTTCTTCAAAATTAACATATAGTCAATTATATGAATCAAAGTACACATATTGTGACTATATATAATCCTATCTAAGAGAGCTATATTACAGTTGAGTTTTAGGCAGACAACAAAGGAGCTGAAGAAGATGCCACAAAATCATGGTTCTCATTCTTCTCATTTACAATATTATTCTCTTGAGCCTGTGCTCACATCACAGCATAAAATCCAATACCTATTGTAGCAGCTCCAATCATACTGCACCCAAAATTGAACACAATGTTAAATAGGCTATTCCTGGTTTTCAGCAATTAAATTATTTTTCACAAATTTTCAGTTCTTAGATATATTTACCTTCCAAGATAAATACTGTCCCCAAGAAATACTATACTCATGTCAAGTGCAATGACCATTCCCAAAGGGTTAAACATAGCTACATAAACCGGTCCCTTCTTCCGACATTAGGAAGCAATGCATTAGAAAATAATTATTTTCTAAAGAACTGAGAAAGAATATCTAAATGAAGTCATGTCTAGGAATAAGTGATATTTGTTTAGCCTATTTCATGCATCTTTATTTTTAATGCAATTTATTATTTTATCTTTGTAAAGAAATTTGGGAATGAAAACGGATAAATTAAACTTTTTCACGCGAGGAATCAAAGTTATAGTATCAAAGTAGATGCAGGTAAAAACTGAAATAATATTAGATACAGAAAAATTATTAGCATTGCATCATAAGTATTTTTGGTATGCTAGGTCCAACACATTTGTATTCTGAATTCATTTTTTGCATTCAAGTTATTGTTTATTTTTCTTGTCTTCTTATCTTTTACTTTTCACCTTTAATTTTTTACTTACAATTCCTTATCTTTTCTACTCCATCAATTGCTTGAAAATTGGGTTCTCACCAATCTAAGTACAAATAAAGTCCTTGTGGACTAGACACTTGAATTTTCATTTTACTTTACTATTTATGAAAATTTGGTATATTTACCAATGAGTTAACACACAATCACTTAACAAGTATTGTTTTTGTGTGTGCGCTTAGCACAAAAGTTGGGCTAAGCACACAAGCCATTATGCATAAACAATGGTGCAACATGTTTTACCCTATTTAAGTTCCAAGGTTGTGAATTGAAGACATGTTTGGTTGGGGAAGGTATCTAGGGTTGAGGGGAAGGTTAGGAAGCTATATTATTTGCTCTTCATGGCTTCCCTATAATTTCTCATCATCTCTTTCATCTATTTTCTTATTTTTCCTCTTGTCGTTATGTAGTTATTTAGTTAGATTTATCCATTTTAGGAGGTCAATTTAATTGAACTTATCCTTAGGTTTACATTTTGATTTTAATCCATGTTTATTGTTCATCATTAAGTGTTATTTTCTATGCATTAATGTTTGTTATGACTTGATCACTCTTTGCTTGATGTTGTGGTTTGAATTGTTATTGGAAAATGCTTTTGAATTGAGAAATGAAAAGGAACACCTAACAGGTTTTGTGCCTAGGGATAGAGCATGGCTTGTTAGCTAGTCATCTTTTAACTCTTGTTCTTAAAGTAAGTCACTTGATTAGATTAGTCAAGTGATTAATAGTTTGGTTAAGAGGCTTAGATTCTTTTCATCTGAGGGATTGGAGTTTGAGTATTTCAGCGAGTTGATAATAATAATTGAGCTTTAAACTAGATTAGTGACTTTTGTTTGCATGAGTAGGTGGTTTAGTGAAATCAATTCCAACTTTTTTATTATTTGTTATTTTACCTCTTGTATCACACTTTACGTGTTCATAAAAATGCCAAAAACAATTTTTTGTTTATTTATGCTATTGTTATTTACATTTCCACAATCCAATTAATTCCATTGTTGTTCTGATAGTCGTAATTAGTAAACGTTGTTATTTTGTTGAGTATTATGTGAGTTCTTGTGGATACCATACTTGAACTTTCATTTTATACTATTTGCACAACTTGATATGCTTGTCAAGAAGCTAACTAGTAGCGTACTCGTGACAAGAGGTTAGATTGTTGAGGTAATAAGGTAGGTGATATGGACGTGAGTCAAGCTCTTGTTGGCAAATATCGTACTCTCCACCAAGTGCAAAAGAAAAGTTGCAACAGTCCAAAGTAAGAGTGTGGGTACCATGACGGACAAGCTTTAACTCTAGGTGCTCCTAATGAATCCAAACATGGCCAACACAATGGTCCATCAATGACCGAATAAGCGAAAATAAAATTGGACCTCCTTCAAGTGGAGGTTTGGGAGAGAATTAACAATGGAAGGAGTTGGGAAGGTTAGGGACAGCTGGAAGGGGGAGACAAGGAGGAGGGGTGTCAATAGAATTTATAGTAGAGGCCGATAGTACCCCTTCGTACAATTGTTACGACATAGATGGGGATTATGGGCCTGGATTGCTGCCCAGCAAATGTTTTGTAAAATAGATGTTGTAGAAAAACAAAACAAAATCTGAATAATTCAATAATTTAATGGACTAGGCTAGGCCGACAAAATTGGTTTATTATCCAACCAATTTAGGTGCATGTTTTGCTTCCACTTCTTTAAATTTAAAAATAAATTGAATAATTTTAAAATAATGATATAATATTTTTAGAAAATAAGAACAAATTTGGGGGCAAATGATTTTAATACTTATTTATATGCTATAAAAGTAACTTTAAAAGTTAGAGAGAAAAAAAGGAGTAGCATTATATGAATTTAAATGTTCGTTTTATAATAATTTCTGAATGAAACACATTATGTTAATTAAGTGTCGGATGGAGATGACATTTTAAACTAAAATTAATGATATATTGATTGCTTAAAATAGCAAACTCTTATTTTTCTTCACAAAATATACAGGAATCATTATTTTGTCCTTCAAACTCGTTTTCCTTTTAATTAAGTTATGTTTTAGTCATGTATAATGTTATAACACTTGTCTATTTTTTTTTAAGAGCACAAATGTCTTTCATATGAAAAGTCCTACTCGAGTTGAGTAAAAACATATATGACAGGCGATAAAATTATTCTTTTTAAATTGTTAACATAGTTTTATATTTGGAGTTCACGATTGAAATTATTAGTTAAGCTAGAACAATTTTACATCAAAGAATTTATATATTTAATTATAATAATAATCTTTTTTGTTATAGTAAGAGAAATGTAAATAAATCCTAATTTAGAGAATAATTTGACGGAATTTCATAAACCTAATTACCATTACAAAAAACAAAGTTTTAAATGGTTACAAGCATTCATTCTCTAAGCCTCCTTAGGCTCACCTAGTTATTCTTTCTATCTTGCCTCTTTAGGAAACTAGAGTACTATTTCTTAACAGAGTCTTTTTCGAACTCTAAGCAAATTATAAAGAAATGGGTACAAGAGCAATCACTCGTTATCATATGTCCTAACATTGACCTATAAAAAAAGTGATTTTCTTCCTTTTTGAGCCAAATATCTTAATTTGAAGGAAGAAAATTCTAGTCCACATGTGATGGAAAACTTTGGCCACGATGTTCATGAATTCTATCAAAAGCTATATATTTGTCTCTCCCTTAATACTTTGATTTTCAGCTGGCCTGAGACTTTCATGTAGCAATGATTTGTAACTAACTTACCATTTGCAAAGCCAATTTCGTGCTTGAGAGTTGAGACTATACTTTAAAGCTTCTTCTTGTGATGAAATGATGGCAAGTACATCCTATAGCTTTTGCGTAGTTGCTTTTACTTTTAGATCGAACCCTGTCATCAAATCTGCTTCTGCGGACTTTTGGTTAATTATACTTGAGGAATCTCACGCTAGTTGTTGTGTTGTCAAAGTTAACTGATTTCTTTTTTCAATTTTGTGCATTGTAGGTAGCTAGTGCACTTGCTTATTATATCACTATCTTAACATTGTCTTCCTTCAAAGTATACACTAAATATACGCCATGACCCATGCTTTATTCTTATGATCCTATATATAGAACTGGATGCAACTCTTCCGTGTTTTCATTGAGTAATGATTGGGGCATAAGTGACACAAAAGAGTGTACATTCTGTTATGATGAAATGACAAGGCAAATTTTGTTTTAATTTATGGGTGTACATAGATGAATATGGTTGATCTATCTGGATCGGAAGTCTAATTTAAGGCATTCAAGTTGTAATTGATTGGTAATATATAGTCCAATCAAAGATGTTTTTAAAGTTCTGCCCTTCTCACTTTGCAAAGTGGTCTGCCAGATCAAAATTATGTAGTTTGACATGTAGGTTAGGTGGCTAGTGTAAAGTCACAAGTGGAGGAACAAAACTTTTTTGTTGAAAACGTGAAGTACAATTTGGCAGCTTATTCCTATAAAATATTAATTTCACAAAATCAAGCAGAATCAGCTAAGTGGTTATGTCTTGTCTTTGAGCAAGTTAGCAGAGTTGTTGGCGGTTAAGATGGATGTGGGCTTTGGTTGAAGTGTTGGACCAATGGAGCAGGAGAAATATTTGATTCACATTTCCTTATATTTATATTCATATTGGAGAACTTGCTTCGGATTGAAGTTAATATGAATCTTTTTTTTTTTTTGATAGAGTAGATCTAGTTGTAGATTGTTATTACTCGTGAATTATATTAGTCAATTCTAACCCATAGAGGTCTAAAACTACTAATGAAAAAAATTACTGATTAGTGGTGAATTAAAAAGAGGAAAATAAAATTAAGGGAACAATTCTGTTGTATCAGATACTAACAGTGTGATATAGCCAACATGTTTAGGCTATCACTGCTAGAGAATTTCATTTTTTATGCAGTTTATGAAAGTTCCACCTGTTTTATAACCTTTAATTATATTATATAGTAGCATGTTTAGGCTACCATTGCTAGAATCAGTCTAACATGGGATATCTTCTTGATACAGAAAATGTTAGCAATTAAGTTCTCATATGCATGTAAGCTACAGTTTCAATGCCATAATATCATAATTATATATGTTGGCCACTCTTAAGCCTAGCTTGATCCAATCACTTTAATTATGCAGATTTTATATACTGCAGGTAAGTTTTATTGCAATCACTCTTTTGATGTGACACCCATTTCTCGAATTCTTGCATTTAGAATTAAAAAATGCATGCACCTATAAAACTAAATTTAGAACTCGCTAGTCTTGCTAGACTTTTGAGTGCTTTCCTTTATCAAGTTAACTGGACTATGTCTACTGAACACCCTCATGGTCACAACCATAGTACTGGCTATGTGAAAGTAGTCGAAACTTTCTAAGGACTCAATACGTTTGTGTCTTGAAGTTATCGACCTTCTTGATGGATGTCGGCAACTCACCATGAGAAATGGTTTTTTCTATTCACATGCTTTTAGGGTTAATTTGGTCTTTTTGAGTATAGACCATATGCATCTTTTATGGAAGACAATCTTAGTCGAATTTTTTAAGACTATTATGTGACAAATCTTTTTTCCAAGTATATATTTAACATAACTACATGTACCAGACTCTAACTCGAGACTACAAGATTAATTTGGTCTAATTAAGAAGATAAAATTTGTTTTGCAATATAATTTATTCATTCGACACCTGTGCATTATTTGCCAAGTGTACAAGTATTTTAAACTTGAAGTAGCATTTCTGTAATGATCCTCACAATATTAAGATAAATGCAGTTCAAATGATAATTTGAGTGCATGAGTAAAAAATTGTCGTTAAGAAGAGTGTGCACACTCTTTTTCCTTCTTAATTCAACAATATAGTACTAATGATTCTGTTTGACTTCAGGCAGATTCATTTCATAATGCATGTACAGACAACATTAATTATTCATATTGCATGTGTTATTAAAAGGTTAGTCTAAAACATAATTAAAACCAAGTTGAAATTGAAGAACAAGCTCAAAGTTGTACGTTTGGGTTTGCTTGGTTGCATGCTAGCAGCACTGTTGTTTCCACTGTTATGTCTTGACCACTGATATATATGGAAGCTATCATATAGACCAATTAATCAAGCTGCAGCCAGAATTCTGAGCTGCAATTTGAAAACCACTGTTGAAATTTTACCGTATCAACTTTTTGAAGGAATTTATGGCTACTACTATATACTTACATCTAGCTGTGAATGTGGTCAACCAATATAGGCATAGCTAGCCCCTAAAGAAAGAAGATCCAATTAGACCTAAACCTATAATCTGTTAACTACATGCCAACAAAAGTTGCTTTCCATTAAACTGTAGTACCACTCTTGTGGGGTATTTGTCCAATAGGAAAAGTTACTATTCTCAAACTCGACTCATCAATAAATGCTATCTCTTATTAAATGGCTGGTGAAGTGAACATGAGCCTTTGGCAATGTGCTGAATGGCCTAATAATAATAATAATAGTAATATTAAAACTGTAGAAGGGAGAGTAGGGCAGATATTATTTTGCTACACAACACAACACTTACTAGGAATGGCTATAACACGACACATTAAAGTGGAGTGCTTGGTCCCCCTCTATTAACAGTTCCATATTTTTTGTACCAGTTGAATAGCTAGTCAATTAAGATCGCCCTGAAACGAGATTGCCAAAAAATATGCTGTTCCTTTGCACCGTTCTTTGTCTGCCCGAAGAAAGGAAAAGAAAATAGACATGGTGCTAAGTAACGCCTGACATAATATAAGATTCAGTACTTTGGAATATGCCTCAGCCTTTGGTGAGATTCTTGTTATATTTCCCAATAAATCAAGGAAAGTTTATTGGGGTATTATGTAGTAACATGGAAACAACCATACATTTCATTTCCCCTTTGTAACATTTTGGATCATAAATTAGAAAGGCAGGAAGTGAGGCCATGCCACAAATTATTCATGGGTTTTTTTTTTCTTTAACTTTGGATTATGTATGAAAAGCAAAGCAAGCCCATTACATGTTTTTAATTTATTTTTATAGCTTTTTAAGATGAAAGTTAGATAGTTTGTGGTTAACAAAATATCATGGGAAATTTGATAACCAATGATGGAGTGGTACGGCAATATTAGATGATGCCGTGATTCTTTTATGTAGAAAAGAGTGATGATTAGTTGCAGTGGAATTCTTGGTGCAACAACAACAAAAACCCGAGTTTGGTGGGATGGATGCAGGGTTTTGGATCCAATGGCATTGTGGAACGTGACACATGGTGACAGTGTCACGTGGATGTCACATGGGAAAGGTGAATGTGAAGAAGAGGTGGTAGAGATGGTTCTCTCCTTCCAGAAATTATTAGGTTCTGCAAGATTACAATATGGTCATGGTATCGGTTAGTGATAGAATCAGAAATTTTATGTCATGAGAATAACCTTCATATCATGGATTCCTCTGTGATAGATATTGATTTTATTCTTTTAAATAAGATTTAGGGTTTGAATTTTATGAAATAAATGTGATTAAAAGAAATCATTCATTAAAGTGATCAATTCTTAGACGAAAATTAATGATGACAAAATTTGTAAAAATTGTCAACTAATAATAATATGGTAATAAAAAAATATTAAAAATTCATCTTCGATGTTGATCAATTTTTATTAGATATAGATTTGTGTTTTCAAATTTATGAAAAAATATTAAGAATATTTAACATGTCATGTAAAAATTAAAAAAAAAAAAAATCTAATGATTCTGAATTACCTACTAATTTTTCGTATTATTTTTTCTTTTTTTCTTCCTTCTACAGGGTGGTTTGGTGACCGTCCTTTAACATATAACTACATGTTCCTCTACTCCATCACCAATTCACCACCTTTGACGTTGCATACAGTTGCAGAGGGACAGTGACTACTCAGTGCAACCCATTGGCTGCTAGTACCAAGTACATCTCTCTCTTTTTGCCCCCTTCCCTGATTGCTGCACACATAAAGAAAGGGAAAAAAAATAAAAATAGAAGAGAAAGAAAGAAAGAAAAGAAAGGAATAGTATAATGTGGGACACCTTCTCTTTGATGGTGGCCTAACCTTGTGTTCCCATCCCTGGATACCATGATCAATAACACTATCAATTATGTTCAATTTGAATGCTATATATCTAGTGCTTCTGAAATGCCTGGAATAGTATAGTTCATGTACAAATTTTTTAGAATAAGT
The DNA here is from genome assembly GCF_000004515.6 of Glycine max. Taxonomy (NCBI): domain Eukaryota; kingdom Viridiplantae; phylum Streptophyta; class Magnoliopsida; order Fabales; family Fabaceae; genus Glycine; species Glycine max. The sequence goes on along the minus strand of NC_016088.4, from coordinate 3,445,412 downwards.
CTTATTCAAAAAATAAAAAATTGAAAAAGATCTAGATATGAGAGTAGTTTGGCTAATTCCAACTAAATTTTTTGAAGGGTGTGGAAGTTTGGAAATTGAACCAACCACTTCTTTATATGAAAGTTCACTATTGGGGCCAGTCTCACTGCCAACTGAAATTCGTATTTAAGCTTTTAGAATAGTTGATTTTGAGACCCAAAAAGGAAAAAAGAATTGCTGATTTTATTATCTAGAGATCAGATTCATTTACCGTTTTGTTCCCTTTCTCTCAATTGCATTAGCCTTGAATTTGATTTTTCTAGTTCTCTCATTGTTAAATTGTGGATGGTTTTGATTTGACCCTTTACATAATCCTCAGTGAAGTGATTACATAATTCCAACAAGCTCTAATAACCTAGCTAGCCTTGTTTTTATGCAAATATGATATTGTTTTTCATCATTTGTTTTCAAGCAAGTTGCATGCATTCCATTTTTCAATAATTGAATAGGATGGTATTGGTTTTTCTCTCTTTTTGTTTGCTAATTGAGAAGAGAAAATCTATGCAATGCACAGGGGGGCTTTGATTCCCCATAATCCCCCTCTATATGTGTAAGGTTTTTATGCACTATGTTTTGAAACATTGATCGTCACCAACCAGTGCATTATAGTTCAAGAGGGGCCCATTTTTGGGGACGTGCAAGATTTGGGGCCTAGTTTGTTTTTGGGCCATGGCCCACCAACTTTACAGCCTAATTGGATATGCATCTATCTGAATTGTGAATATTGGAAGGGTACGTAGTACCCCTAAGCTCAAAACCCCGTAGCAAGTACCATGTTTTATCACGTAAAAACGACAACATACGTCGGCATCATCATCATCATATCCAATTTGGAACTAAGAGAAATATTGATGGGCCTGATGTGTTTTAAAATATATGTGATGGAACGGGGAATTTTATAAAATTTTCAAGAGGCACTATAAGAATGAGGGAGAATATATAATATATACTCTGAAGAAGTGTGCCCCCATATAGTCTTATATTCAAATCTTTAGTTACGTTTTGGCCATACCCCCATGTGCCCTCCATCCTGTAAAGTGGTTTTCTTATTTATCTGATTACAAGGAAAAACAAATCAAATGTTAGTGCTGTATGGTTTGACATGAAATGACATCATCTCAATTTGATATCATCATCCTTTTCCGTGAAAAGAATATATGATCAGGTGCATCTAGAAAATAGGGCGTGGCTCTTCTAACAAAAAAAAAGAAGAAGAAGAAGAAAGTTTTGTTTATGTGATTTTTCTATCTTAATGGTAATTAATAACTTCTACATGGATATACTTCCACTCAACAAACATTATACTCGTTAATATGTATTTTTCTCTTCTTAAGCCAAGACCCATTGATATCATGCCACGTGATTGGATTAGTGGGAAAATGTCGAAATAGAGGGAAATAAATAAAATACTATGGTATTATGTTTTACTATTTGACTTGATTAAAAAAACAAAGAAAATATAATAGAAATTAGTGGAATTTGTTTCATTATATTTCATTTTTTCTTTTCCCTAAACTGAGAGGAATGGAAGTTTTGTTCTACTGCTATATCAGAGCATATCTAAACAATAGAATGCAAATTTTATTTTATCATTTTCTATTTCATTTCATTTTTATTTTAATTAATATCATTATCTAGATCATTCATTTTGTTCGCGATATGAGTGCTGAGGTTGAAGCAAAATTGAGTCAGAAAAAATTGTAGAGCAACAACAAACCATTGATCACATAAATAATGTCCTTGCACGACTTTATTTGCTAAACATGCAAACATTGATCTAGATGCAATGAACTTGGATGAAGATGATGCTGTAATGGGTGATGCTACTGCTAGAAGTAACGCTACAAGTGATGTTGATCATTAATGATCACGTTTTATTATGTTTTACATTATATTCGTTCTAAGTTATTAGAACTTGACTTTTTGGTTATGATCCTAAGTTATTAGAACTTGACTTTTGGGTTGTATTAATGGAACTTGTATTTTGATACAACTTAAATATGCTTATGTTCAAGTTATTATATATAGAATTGCATTGGACAAATTTCAAATGGATAAATTCAGTGATATTTGATTAGTATTTATAAATTGCTGGTAACCATCTATTTTATAATTATATTATGCTTACCATAACATTGTTGCAAAACAAGATATTTCAAATAACAGGGACGAAATTTAATGCATGTATTTCGTCCTGAATATGTTAAACAAAATGTTTTTTTTTACAATCCGTCGATTTGGGGCGAAACTATTTTCATAATCCTATCCCTAATTTTAATTTGAAAAGAATAGTTAAAATATAAATTTTTTATTTTTTTCACAAATTCCATCCCAAAATTTTCATAAAAAATTAATAAAATAATAAAATTCAAATTATGTGGCATAATCATTTTGGGACGGAATATTTCACTATGGTGTGACGATATTTTCGTCTCAAATCAATTTTTTTTCTTATAGTATGTTTTCCATAATTTCCCACCATATATATATATATATATATATATATATATATATATATATATATATATATATATATATATATATCCAATGAGACCCCTAATGGCCCTTAGTAAGACCTGAGAAAGAGATAAGGGATACAGAATGGAAAATTGAGAGATGGAGAGTATTGACAAGGACCGAATTCCACAATTATATTCCCCACCAAATAGATGTTCCCGGCTCATAGCTCCTCTTATCAACTAAGTTATCAAGTGATTTATTGTGCAAAAATAAGATGTTGAGTTTCATCATAAACTTTATCAATAATGTACCAAATTCAATACATATTATACAAGGATAGGTGTGTAACTATCACTCTCATTTTTTAACATTGATGCACCAAAGCACCTCGTAGTTAGAGAAGAAAGGGGCGTAGGACCTCCGTTTCTACAGAGTAAAGGGGAAAGGGGGCACTTTAATGTGAATGATCAAATGTCTCTATCTCTTGGTGCCCCACATATCTCAGTCATGTTGTCCTCAACCACAGCACTAGATGCCTATTCCATCTCTCTATCATTGAAAGTCCTTTTCAGTTCCCTGTTGGCTAAAGAAGCTATCATCATCAAGAGCTCCTTCCCAACCCCACACCCCAAGACTTGTAATCATTAATTTCCATCTTACTGGGACTTCTTCATCAAATCATTATATAGCATAACTAATTGTCAACTTTGCTTGATATGACAAATTAATTAGAACTCATTGATTAGGCTTTTTAGAGTAAATGATCTTTCACTTATCATCATTAATTAGAAGCAATACAACTTCTTGGGCTGCTTTTCCTGTTTCCAAACCTCAAACCTAACCAGATATACCTCCACATTATGCTCCCCTGGCTAGGTACATATATGCTTTAGAGAAAATAATTAGAGAGTAATTTCTATGCAATTTCAGATATAAAAAAATTAACATTGTCAACTAATAATGGTTAAAATTTGAGGTAATTATTCTAAAAATTAATAAATTTTTTATATATGTGAGTTTCTGATGGAATAATAATAATATATTTCTTTCATCTTAAAATAAGTGTCGTATATAAAAAAAAATATCCCAAAATAAGTATCATGTTAATTTTTTAATGTAATATTAATTTTTTTCACCTATACTTTTAATAAGTGTTACTTTAACTTTTATTTAATGCAAAATTAGTAATAAGATTAATTTTATAAAATTATTATTTTCTTTCATCTATTAATTAATTTTAATTTTCCTGATATGTGCAAAAAACCTAGGACGCGCAACATTTATTTTAAAACGAAGAGGATGCAAAAACTTTTTACAATGTTAATGTAATTAATGATTACACAAATAATCAATCAAAGATCATCTTATGCATGACACACACAAACACTAGCTACATACAACTATTAAATTTGACAAGTCAATAATAATTTGAAACAAGGCTGGGTGGCAGCATATGTTTCATGGGAATGGAACAACTAAACGTGTTTTAGTTAAAGGTTAAAATTACAGCCTAGAAGTGGACCTGACCTACTTATAATCCAACTGGTTCTGTCCTAGTTGTCCAACAAATGAGACAATGATGGGTCAGATGTATATACTTACAAACATTGTGAGTGTATAGTAAATATTTGTAAAGCCTTGGAGAAAGTGGGTTTTGATCAGAATATATTGAACATCTGTATCACATTAACTGCAGATGAGGTAGAACTTTTATCATCATCATCATCTTCTAGATCTCCATTAGCTTGACAAACCCTTAGCTAGTGATCGCTGCTTGTTATGTTACTGAAAGGCTTGATCAATCACTTTCTGTTTGACTAACATAAACAAAAAGTTTCTCCCTTTTATTAAATGGTGTTGTCATGATGGGGAGTGGTGTGTGAATATTGAGTGGCATAGATTGAAGGTTCATATATTTGAATAATATATAACCCTTCATATTGGGCATACTACGTGTGCTATATGTTGTAGTACTGTTTGAGTGGACAATATTGTCCTATATAGTGAGAGAATGAACATTTTATTGAGAAGGTTGAAAAGTTTAAGAAACTGATAAGTGTGATAGTAACATAAGGAAGTGGCTTTTGTTTTGGTTCATACACTTACCTTTTTTCCTTTGGGTCGTGGAAGACTACTATAGTGGGTAGGCAAAGCTTTTCTTGGCCAAGATGGTGACTTGCAATCCGATGCTTCACGTGATGCTTTGGAGGTTTTCTCCATTGGAAAAACTACCAAGTCGCAGACTTTTTCATGCATTTGACCATCTTGTTTCCCATTACACTCCATTGGACTTCTGTGAATTTCTTCCACTAGCTTCTTTCTTATATATATGCATAATTTTAAAAAGAAAAACGGAAACGTTGCTGGTAAACGTTTTCTTTCCAAGTGGAGCTTGCTCATATAATACATCTTATAGAAAGGATACTAAAACAAAGAAAGGGTGTAATACATTATAGAAAATTAAACTCACACACCTATAACTTATGCCTCGTAATTTGATCGAGTATTCTCTCTCGAGGGCAAGGCTGAACGTACTACTCCCTCTTTCCTTTTTTATAAAGCAAAAAAGAAAAAGTTATTTCACACTTACTAAAAAAAAATTAATTAGTTAGTTTTATTAAACCGTGTTAATCCCAAAAATCAAATAAGTTATTTTCCTAAACTATTTTTTTATTAAAATTTAATATCAAGCATAAAAAAATCTTTGTTCCTATTAAATGAAAGACAATTTAGAGATAATATCATTAAATTAGATAAAATTGATTAATTTGTGCTTATATCTCAGAATAAAGAATAAGCAATTTTTTTTGCTTATGATAAAGACAAGAGGGATCAGAGTATTTGTTTATGTTTGATTAATTTTTCTGTAACTAACAGGGTACAGTGTGATTGCACAGATTGCATTGATTTTCATGCATGTTTTAAAACAGATTATGCATATACATGTTTGAAAATTGGTTCTAAAATTATGTTTGAGACAAAAGTAATTTTACCAGCGCATTAGGATTTTTTATTTTTTGTTCATTTTATTTTTGTCTGTTGGATTTGTATTAGAGCGTATGTTATAACATTTTCAACTGCTAATCAAGCATTCACTAAGTAGTTGATATATATTAAATAGATAGATTAATATGCCGTGATGTATCAGAATATTTTTTAGTGGGAGGAAAAAAAGTCAATATTTTCACAATACCTAAGTTTATATAAATTTTAAAAAAGTAAAATGAATAAAATTAGTATAAATTTATTTTCTATTTTATTTTTAAAAATTATTTTATATTCTTTTTTTAGAAATACATATTTTAATGGGGCAACACCACCTTATAGGGAAAAAGGTAATAATTATTTAATATATTCATCTATGAAATTTACTTTGCGGGGAAATTGCCCAATACCTATGTATGTGCATTCGTCTCTGATAATAGGTATATAAAACTAGCTTCAAAAACAAAATTTAATTGGCACAATGGATAATAAAATTATATAAAAAATTATAAATGTATTTTCTTTATTTGAAACCTGTTAATAAATATTTCAACTCTAAATGTAAAAAAGAAAATATTTCCATTCATATTTCAAGTAATCTTGATATGTGTTTTATTAAAGTTATTTTAGAGAAATAGTTATATTTGTATTTAAAAAGAAGAAGAACGAAAAATACTTTAAATTTTTTGTTCAACTAAAAGTGTTATTAATCATGAATTATTATTCTAATTTTTTATTATTTTGTTTAGTTGGCAATATAAACTTTTTTTAAGAATTTATTTAGCTACTAATATAAAGAATTTTTTTCAATGAAACATAAAAATAATTATATATTTATCTAAAACTAAATATCTAACAAAGTAAATATAAAAAATATTGTTAAGTGTATGTATTGATGCATAAAGAATTTAAAAAATAAGTATGTAACTATATTTGGAAATAGAATTTTCTCGTTCATAATCATCATATTTGACTGACTTAAGTAAAAAAATGAAGCGTGCTAAAATAGAATTAATAAATCAATTTTAATATATTTATTATTTTGTAAAAAAATTATATAAAATTATTTAAATATTGTCCAAATATTTTTTTATTATGAAAATTTCAAGATCATAATTAAATATTAATCAATAGAATATTTATTTTTAAAATAACCTTTATACGATTTTTAAGTACTTTTTTTTATAGAGTTAATATATAATTGTAGAATAAAATAATTATTTATGGAAAATAATAGATGACCAAAATATCAACTGAATTTATTAGTATTTTATTATAATCATATAGTTACCTGAAAAATATTATAATGATATTATTAGGAAAAAATATAGCATAATATTTCCACGGGCTCAAAATAGAAGAAATCTTGAGAGAAAAAATATGTGTTAACCACTATATGAACTTATTAGCCACCTTTTATAACGTTTTTTTCCTAATAAAATTTCTTTCTTTCTTTTATAAGATTCGAATCGGGAGACATTTATTTAAAAAGATTAAATCTAATTTATGTAACACAATAATTAAGCTTTAACCTAATAATATATATATATATATATATATATATATATAATATTTTATTTTTATTATTCATATATTCATATATATATATATATATATATATATATCCTCAGGGGCAAAATAAAAAAGCTTTCCCCCCCAAAATTTTCCAAGTTTTTTTCTGATATGGTAGGAAGAAACAACAATAATAAAAGTATTGATGGCGTCTTGAGTTGCTATATTATTAATTTGGTCAATATATAAATGATTGACATGAAAGTAAAATTATTTGAAAACAAGAGACGGTTAATAAAATGTTTCTAGTCTTGTGATGAATTCTATTAAACTCTAATCATGGTTATGAATTACTTCTGAGGTATATATGTTTATGTTTATGGGATTAATTAAGTGCCCTATGATTGGTATATATGAAAATTAAATTTATGTAAGACATATGGGTATAAAGAATTTGTGTATGTGGGTTAAGTATCTATTGTAACCCAGGAACCCTATTTGACAAAATATACCGTTGCTATCAAGGTTTTTCCAAACAGGAGGATTTGTATTTCATGGTTTAGGGTTTTGGTAGTTTCGGATTTGCTAATATATTTAGCTATATAGTTTTGGACGTGCGTGGTTGCTTTTCTATTGTTCATATATTTGCACTGTTATAGCGTTGTTTCTTCACCATCCTGAACTTTTATAAGTATCGCTGTAGACATTTTTCTAATCAACCTTCTGTAGAAAACAAAAATAAAAATCTGCTCATTGCTGATTAATTAAAATAAAACTCTACAACTACATTTGCTTTTTAATTTAATTAGAGACGTAGAGTAGGTATGGAATTAATAAGATCCCATCACTATAAGTATTATTAATATTTATACCTAATAAATCCATGCATAGTACATTTGTGGCCAAACTCTTTTATCTATAGCCACCCAATATTTTCTTTTAATTTTCCTCTCGCAGATCTTTCTGAGAAGATAAAGGCACCTCAATCTTTTATATTCAGCGTTAGTTTTGAACTTTTTCCACCGTATAGGTCCCTTCTTTATACGTAAAGAGAGTGCTTCTCAGCTGTTTTTGGGCGAGCAGTACAGAAAGGAACTCATGGTTTTCAAATAAATAGTAAAAAAGGTCAATTTGTACTATTTAAGGGAGACAGCACTTCAACCACAAAAATCAACAAGTGAAGGATTCAAGTTTGAAAAAGATCAAAGTTTCCTTTTTTTGAAAAAAAATAATATTATTTGCTTGGCTCTTTTTTTCCCCCCTCTCTCTCTCCTTTTTAATTATTTTTTTATATAATTTCACTGTTTCTAGATGAAAAAAATTGCAATTGAAAATAATAATAAAAAAATCCGTATTCTTGATGGTATACTTTGCTATTGTAGCAGTCTAAAAAAAAAAACTTAGCTATTGTAACCACTATACACCAAACTAGTACAATTCATCTACCGTGAGAAACAACTCATCTAATAACTGTTTCAACGTAGTGATAATTATTAGTCATGATAATGCTTTTGCTTCCTCTGTCATCAATATGTTTCCCTATCTCACACAAGAATGGCAAAATCATGAATTATGCATGGGTTACGCGATGACTTTTGAACCACACACGTATTATCACTTTTTTTCTTCTTCTCATAATTTACATTGTACATAAAAAAGCAAGTTGTTTTTGTTATAAATCCATTTCATCAATTTTTCTATTACATGGTTTCTTTAATTAATTACTTTAAGTATGAGATCGATTTTCATTTCAAATTAATATTTACAAACTTGCTTTTATATCCCAATTTTTCTCGTGCATTTTTTAACCATGTCGTTGCAAAGATCCGCTACCTAGTTATATGTTCCTAAATTGTGCAGTATAATTGAAATAATAAAGTAAAAAGAAATAACAAATGAGAAGATGATATATTTTTACAATATAATTTTTTTAAAATATTTATCAACTTCATACTTTACTAGAGAGAGAGAGAGAGAAATTAGCATTTTATTATAGAATTAATTAATTAATATTAAATCAAGACTGTGGGTGGTTTGTTTATATTGAAGCTAACCGCTGCAGACTTTATGCTACTTCATCTAATCAACTTTACACCTTGGCATCTATGAAAATTAAGTTGTCGGAAAGAGAAGCATATATATAAATGGTTCATTATCTCTTAAACATGTTTCATTTCAAGAGTTCGATAAGCTTAATTTGGAAATGAATAATGCACATGTCAACTTACTTTGTGATTTAAATAATTTTATTTAGAATGAGAAACCATATGATTGAACTTTAAGTCACTTGGTCATGAAGACTTGATAGTTGGTAAAGTGTATGAGCTATTTTCAATGTCATCACCAACAGCTTTTTTTTTTTGAAAAAATTGATTTGATTGTGCTCAGGTCTTGCCTTCGTTACGTTATTTACTTATATTTCTTCTCTTTACATAAGACAAAAAAAATAAGGTCATGTTTAATTGATTTTTCTTTTGATTTTAGTTAGAGATTAAATTGATGTTATTGATATAAAATATTAAACGACTTTAATTAATTTTTATCAAAAAAATCTAACTAATTAATTTTAGTTAAATTTTTCTTTTGAAAAATATTTTATTTTATTTATTTATAAAACTCAAATCAAAACTTTAACTCAAACCAAAAACATATTGATATTTTATATAAAATTTACAGACATGATATATAATATCCTCTATTTTAAAATGAAAAACTAAATGTGCATTTAGAGTTAGAGATTGAATCGTAGATGGCTTCCTTATGAAGAACGGTGATGTCGGTGTGCTTGAGGTGGGAATTGTGTAGAGGGTTCGACGGCAGCTTCTCGTCGGTGGTTGGGATTCGTCGGTGACCTCACTCATATTAGCTTTCTTCTTACAACACCCTCATTTTCAAAGTAGACAATATAGGAGGATTTTTAGTTTAGGGATAGCTTGATAGGGGTATTAATGGAATAGGAACATACTATTCAATGCACTTTTTATTATTAACTCAAATTTGTTAAAAATTATAGAATTATATGAGTTTCGTTTTTTTTTTATTTAATGAACCTCATTTTTAATTTTTTAATAAATTTTAACTAATTCAAAAAAAATTATAAAATGTGTTATTAGGACTCCTGTTTGAGTATGTATTTTTGGATCTTGTTCATTTTATCCCAATATTATTTCAACAACTTGAGATGTGAAGACTTTCCACGAAGACAAATTGAACTCAAGCTATTGACCTTAATGCTACCAACAAACCTTACACTCGAAATAAATAAATAAAAATATAAGCGGAACTTAATGCCAACAAGAAACCTTACACTTGGAGTATATATATATATATATATATATATATGAACCTTAATGTCAATCTTAGTTGGATCTTCGTAACATATATGCATTTTTTTTATAGTAAATTACTCTATCTTTTAAGAGATACATAAAATATTGTTATCTAGCTATTTGTTTTAAAAGATATATATGTTTTCCTTTTATAAGAGATGACTATAAATCATATTTTAGTCTTTTTCAATATAAGCAAACCTCCCTTAATACTAGTGAACCATAAGGTGTTTTAATTTCTAATGATATTTTGTCTTTTTTACAATTTTCAATGCTCCAACAACTCATTTTGAAATTTGATTTTAGTATTTTAGATGGTAGAATGAAATTTAAAAATTTTAAATTTTAAATATCTTTAGAAGTATATATATATAATGAGCTTTGCACATTGTTATCTAACGATCATATTTATGAATGATATAGAGACTAATTCAGGGACCAACTAAACTCGATAAAATATTTTTATCAGTAGTGATGATTATATTGGATTGAAGAGATTTGTCTCCAATAAAAGATAATGTAGCCGTTGGAATTGTTTGTTTAGCAACCCATCTTTTCCGTTGATATTTTACTGGTTTTTTTGCTAGTGTTGAAATTTCATTTAATATATTTTGTTCTATTTTCTAAAGTTACAAATTTGATAGTTGATGTTGAACACTAACGGTTAACCATGTCGAGGTACCATGAAATAAAAAATCTTTAAAAACTATATAGATCAAAATAAACTAAAATCTTTATAAAAGAGAAGTCTATTTTTAAAATAAAATATGGTAAAATGTATTATAAACATATCTGGAAATTAAAGGAAATATAATCTACTTAGTTTTTTTTTACTGGTGCTAGAATCGTCTATTTGAGGACCAAAGTAAAAAAAAAAAAAAATGATCTTCACAAATAATGTTGGGAAATGTGAGAAAGTTCATTGTATTCATAGAATTTAAGGGTAGAAACAAATCAGTTAGTTATGGAGATAAGAAATTCCATCACTTCAAGAAACACTGAAATTTAGATATAGATAGACATCACGGATCTCCAATTAGGGTATCCTTTATTTACGAAGCCTAAGTAACTGAGGCGTGAGGGTTATGTGTCTGCTTCTTTTAAGACAAAAAAGGAGGGTCGGGGGAATCTAACCCTAGCCATTAACTATAACCTATAACATGCCACCAAACATTCCAAAAACAATATCTAAATTACACTCTTTTCTCCCTTACCATGTAGTATTTTATTTTATATAATATATAGTCCGCAATAAGTTTGAGGTTGGAGCTAACAAATATCTTTGCCTGCTTAGAAGTATGCATTACTAGATCCTATGTTTCGTTGTCTCCTAATTAATTAATAATTTATGTGCTTCTAAAGACACATTATGGAAATCACACACACTTTTTAATTAATTAATTAATTGCTTAGTTTCTTCTTCTATCTGCCGCATTGTTTTTTTTTATTTATTTATTTAATATATGATCAAATGATACATAGATATTGGGAAGGATGGGAGAGCAGAGATTCCACTTCCTTTAATTGAAGAAAGGGATGGGGCATCCTTTCATATTCAACACCTGTTCCTTGACCAAGACAATTGTGTCATTCTTTGCTCCCATACCAAACTTGTTCGATACCATTCCCCCACCAAATATTTATTAATTTAATTTTGTTTATTGTCATGTTATAGGTAATAAGAAATATTTATTAGTTTTTTTTATAACTAATATTCGGCGAATAAATAATAACCTGACTGATTATTTCTAACGCAGTTTCTTTTTTAATCTCATTTTGTCTATCCAAAACTGAAACCCAAAATTCTGTTGAGATCGAAATTCAAAATTCTACTTAGACCTATTTGACTGGTTATCTTTTATAAACTTTCTCCTCTAATTATATATATTTTTTCCTATCTGAACCTAAAATATAATTTGACTCTCTAGCTGACCAAAACATGTTAGTAATTAATTGATTTTCTTTGGTCTATGGTTATCGTTTTTATATTTGTGAAAAGAAACAAAACACCAATATATTATGTCCACAAGAGGGCATCACCCACCTCCAATAAAATCCAAAACTCATTCAATTGTTTTGTAGCCCCCAGCACTTTCCCTTTGCTTACATCACCCATCTCAGAGGCTGTCCCCAACTCTCTACCACTGCTAAGTAACTTTCTCTGGCTTACCATCGTACACATCATGAATTATACATGTACAGTACAGTTTCTCTTAGCCCCTTAATCACACCAACCCCCCCGTTTTCTCACTCACACGCGGGGCACACACACTCACACACACAATGACATGAAAGCATTGTTGTTGGTATGTTACACAGGAAGAATCCGTTCGGGAAATCATGGAGATCACAGCAATGTGTGTCACTGTCATGAAATTAATGAATAAGGCGATAAATAAAAGGTTGGGTTATTAGGTAATCTATAGCATTAATGCCTATAGCAAATGTGAAAATGTTTACAATAATTTTTATTATTGCTATTATTATTATTATTATTATTATTATTATTATTTCTTATTATAATGTATGGTCAAAGCTAGGATAGGAGTATAATGGCCTGTCTGTCAAGCTATTTTTTTTTTGGTGTGTCAGAGTGGGGAAATGAAAGTAATGAGTTCTTCTCCATTTAGTCATTATGTAACTTACAGATTCATCAGAGATGAAAGTGTAGCAGGTGCAAAGAAAGGAGATACTGACTATACTATGAGAGAGAGAGAGAGAGAGAGAGAAAAAAAAAAAGATGGTGGAGTTCTTAAATATTTCAAGTCTATAGATGGTGTCGTTGAAACTTTGTTTTTCTGATGTTTTGTTTCATATCATGATTTTGGTTTGGAAAAATCCACTACTATATACTACCAGGTTATGGTTACAAGCGGTTGCATTCTAGCTGGTGTCATTTTATGCATGCCGTGGTATAATTTCTATTTGATTGTTACTAATATATACTACATGTATGTGTATGATAGGTTGCTTTCAACTTCTAGTTTCAAACTTTAGGTTCTAGATTTTTTTATTTTTTTATTTAAACAGTAAAGACTCGTGGAAACCTTTTTCTATGAACGTTTTAATTTGCATATCATATGGAGAAGGTGATCAAAAGAGGGTGACAAAATGGGAATAATAAAGAAGAAAACATGGTGGGAAAAAAGCATGTCTTCCCTAGAAGTGCAACAAGGGTTTGAGGGTTACCATCATTCAACCTATTGGATCTTTTGGATCAAGAAGTATTCAACAGTAACACTTTTACCTTGAAGAGATTATATAGCAAAGTTGAGATTAAGATTAATCATTATTATTTTTAGCCGGGTAAGAAAAAAAGTAGGAACACGCACTAATGTCTGACACTATATATAAAAGGTTTTTCCCACTTATCATATTTAGTTATGCAATTATAAGCGTTATTACTAACAACTTAATTAATTATTACTTGTTAGTTGCTAGATGATACGAGACTCTGATGCAATAGTAAACAAACAGTAATTTGATGTTGATATTTCGCTTCCTCTAAGGGATATCCTGGCACCATTATCTTGTTCCTCTCGTAGCAGACAACCGATCGAACAAAATTACAAACCCAAGTAATAAAGAAAAAAAAAACCATAAAAAAAGATGTATCTCACATAGATATATAAAAGTTAATTATAAAGTGCTAACATTTATTAGGTGTGGTGTTGTGGCCGGTTGAGTAGAATAAATGGTTGTGGTTTAGAAACTTTGTTGCCTGCTGGAACTGGAATCATGAGTACATGCTGATGATACCTAAGAGAGTGTCAGAGAACAGAACGGTAAGCGATGGAACATGAATTAAAATATTAAAAAAAATATATGTATGAAATGATGGATGGTGCTGCTCATGAGGAAGATCAAGGACTATAGGAATTAGATAAGAGTCATCAGAGACATGGAGGTACGTGACTCGTATATCATGCTGTTTTTGAAACCATATATAATATATTATTATTATTATTAGGTTTGGCATATGCTGCTGCTGATAGACGGTTCATGAATTTGGGTGAGGTTGGTTGTTTTCAACATTGGAGGATATTGAAAATATGAGGATTTGGGGCAGGGAGGGTGGTGGGGTCTCAATAAAATATTAAAATATTTTTGTGTGTAAATTGAAATGTATATGGTTCATTTATTTCACCCCCACTTTTCTCCACCTAAATGTATTGTGTGTATGTGTAGGAGAGAGAGAGAGAGGAGAGAGAGAGGGTATAAATGTGAGGTTTCCTTGTTGGTGGGCTTATATAAAGGAGTATATGATGTTGCAGTTCCCCACTCATAAAGATAGCTAGGTAAGGGGTGCAAGGGAAGAGATCATATAATTGCTTTGCTTATTTGCGAGGATTTGATGGAAGAACATCTCACTCCATTGGCTGTTACCCATCTCCTTCAACACACTCTCAGAAGTTTGTGCATCCATGAAAATTCTCAATGGGTCTACGCAGTCTTCTGGAGGATCTTGCCTAGAAACTACCCTCCACCCAAGTAAGGAGAACAAAATTAATTAGAGATCAATCAATTCTATAGCTTCTTGAAAGAGAGATTTTGTGCACTAGCTAGGCACATACATCACACATACATATATACTACTATATCTACATATATGTGGACTAATTAAACTATAACTTTATGGAAACATTTTCATGATATACATCTGCTGATTCTTCAATATCCTTGTTTCTTTTCGAAATTATATAGGTGGGAAGGACAAGGGGCTTATGATAGATCAAGAGGAAACAGAAGGAATTGGTAATGTTTTTCAGTGTTGAGTAGTGTTAACTTCAACACTAGCTAGTGCAGGATTGTTGTGTTTGGTTAACAGTAGTGAGTTTATAACTTTATATGCATGCAGGATATTGGTGTGGGAAGATGGTTTCTGCAATTTTGCTGCATCAGCAGCACCTGAAGTTAACTCTGGTGATTGTTCTACCCCACCTGTTTATGGGAACTGTGAATTTCAGCCCTACCAAGGGCTGCAACCGGAGCTCTTCTTCAAGATGTCACATGAGATCTATAACTATGGAGAAGGGTATATGCAATATTAATCAACATTAATTTACCTATTTGTGTCACATTTCTCTTACTTTGTTCTTGAAAGATGTTCAAAGCTAAGAGGTTGATTTAATTAATTATGTTTAATGGAGCAGGTTGATAGGAAAAGTGGCTGCAGATCACAGCCACAAGTGGATAAACAAAGAGCCTAATGATCAAGAAATCAACTTCTTGTCAGCATGGCACAATTCAGCAGATTCGGTGAGAAAGAAGAACCCCATATATATATATATATATATATATATATATATATTGCAACATTAAATGCTAAATAATTTACTAATTGTTAACATAATCATCTAAGTTCATTAATCATTAATTCCATGTCACAAAATTAATAGACATGATTTCATGTTTAATTATATATGTACATATGCTTCCCAAAGAAAATCTGTCGGTATATATATATATCCTTATATTATATGCTCTTTTACAGCACCCTAGGACTTGGGAAGCCCAGTTCCTGTCTGGTATAAAGGTACTATGACACTCATAATATGCAAACCCCCCTTGGCTTTCGCACAAAATCTCCTTTCTTTATTAATTAAATTCAATTCAATTATATATCTTTCAGACCATAGCTCTTATTGCTGTAAGAGAAGGTGTTGTTCAATTAGGAGCTGTTCACAAGGTTCTCCCTCTTCTCCTTCCTCTCTCTATTTCTCTCTCTCACTCACACACACTTAACAAGAATCTATTTCACAATTGTACTCCTTCATTTTTATGTTTCTCTCTCAATGGAACTGAAGGTTATTGAAGACCTGAGCTATGTGGTTCTTTTGAGAAAAAAGTTCAGCTACATTGAGAGCATCCCTGGTGTGCTGTTGCCACACCCTTCATCTTCAGCATACCCTTATAAAATAGAAGGAGGAGGGTATGGAGCACCAGAACAATGGCATTATCAAGGCGGCAACAACCATCACCACCTTGCATCACCCCAACAAACTGAACTATATGATCACCATGGCCACTTCAACTTGCCACTCAAGATAACTCCTTCAATGAGTAGCCTTGAGGCACTTCTCTCCAAGCTCCCCTCAGTGGTGCCACCAACAACAACACAACAACAACCACTCTTGCCATCTAATTCCCAGCAACAACAACGAAGGCCATTGGAGTTCATCATGGGAATGCAGAAAGTGGCAAAGGAAGAGTTGGAACAAGAAGAGGTGTACAGGCCAGAACTTGACATAGGTGAGAGTAGCAGCTCCTTGCCAGGAGGAGGGTACCACCAACACCAACATCAACATCACTTCCATCAAGATCAGAATAATAATGTAACTAGGAGTGGAGCCAACAATGGATTTTGAAATTTCTGTACCATTAATTAATTAGTACTCCTTTCTAAAAAAAACAGATGATGATGATAATGGGGAAGAATCAGAGGCAATGTTAATGAAATTTAGACCTAATTATTAAGTCCTAACATTGTAGTGAGTTGTTGTTAGCTTCATCAGTATTATTATGATAATAATAATAATAGTAATAAACTAATAATAATAACTACTGTGTTTTGAGCTTCTTTTTTTCTAGATTCTGATTCATGCTATATTGTAGTACAGTATCAAAGGAAGGTTATTCCATTTTTCATGCATGCGTGTGCATATCTGCAGCTGCTGATGATCATGATGTGTCTGTCAGTCAATGGGCGTGTGGTGTGTGTGTATGGGTTCTTAGCACACGTAGTCACACACACACACAGCGAATCTAGCACAATGTACTTCAAAATCAACGGTTGCCGCTGTTTAAGGATATTGTTAAGTGTAACCAATAATATATACTATTTTCATCGTTATTATTATAAGAAATAAGTTTTAGTGTAAACCTTTTTATCATTTTTGTAAAAAATAATTTTTAGTGTATTTTATACTAAAATTTGTTTACACAAAATTATTTTTTATAAAAAGGATTGAAAGAAAGTAATATGCAGTATTGTAACTTTTAATAAAACAAAAAACTATAATATATTTTTGGAATCCTAAAAAACCATTTGACACTTAACAAGGAGATAAAACAGAAAAAAATTATAAATATAATAGATAATATAATGTGATGGAAAGAGATATTAAAAGAAATAATAATGAGTATATTATCCAAAATCATTGTTCTTTAATAAAATTATAGTAAGCCACATCCATGTTAATTAGATCAAAACAAGAAAATATATACACTATATATTGTCCATATAATA
This sequence comes from Glycine max, assembly GCF_000004515.6. Classification (NCBI taxonomy): domain Eukaryota; kingdom Viridiplantae; phylum Streptophyta; class Magnoliopsida; order Fabales; family Fabaceae; genus Glycine; species Glycine max. Next base: position 3,427,838 of record NC_016088.4, on the reverse strand, counting down.
AGGCCATTCACTCAGCATGCTGATCGAGGACATACGTGACTATGATTTAGTTTGGCTTCAAGCTATTGAAGATTAAGGTTACTTTTGTGAGTCTTAGCTAGGGAGCTAGGATGGCTAATAAATATTTTTTAATTTGATAAAAAATTTAAAATAAAAGAAAAAATGATAATAAATTAATTAACATAAACTTAGTGTGCTATATAATCTTTTGCTATTGTTGTTATAAATACTAATTATATATAAGTTTCATAATTTAAAAAATTTACCTTATGCTTACAAAATCCAATTCCTGAACATACCTAAGGGATGACACAGTGATGGTTGTGGGGAGAGCTAGAGAGAGAAACAGAAAAAAACAGAAAAAATGCACACAGCTGCCACATGCACTGTAGTGTATTACAGTGACGAACCCTTTGGTATATGTACAGTGAAAATTACATGGTTGAAAATAATATTGGCTGTTTTGCAAAATAAGGATATAGCCAAACTTACTGTCCATTGTCTATTAGTAAATAAATTGGTTACCAAACACCACACACACAGTAGGTTGTTGGTAGCAGCTGCAAGATTTGGACCTTTTGTCTAGATGAAGAGTAAAAGTTGGAGTTCCTTATCTACATACTTTGTGAGTGGTTTTTATTTGACTCAAAATATTATTTATCACTGTTTTCGGCTAAATTGTACAAATTTAATTTATTTCCATACCTTAACCACAAGGTGCTAGCTAGGCACAACGATGAAAGTAATTGTGGTAATGTAAATCGTTATTTTCTAATTATAAACTAACATTTTGACAAATATATGATAGTATCAGCTATATGAATAGAATAGAAAAATATTGTTTATACTTTATATTTTTACAGGATCATAGAGATGTGTAGATGTGTCACGCGTGCCAATTGATCCTTACCTAAAACAAGTTTGAGGCTTGTTTCAACAATGAGACTTTAGATTGTCCTATTTATATTATATGAAGTTTACTTAATTTAAAAGTCTTAAAAAATAGATTAAAATTAAGCAATTAAATATTCTCAAATAAATTAATAAATCTAATTTGTAATTTTTATATAAATCAATAAATATATAATTTTATGATGATATAATAAAACTTTAATTATATATATACACAATAATGATAACAACATTTAATTATTCAAGTTAATTAATTGTATCTATAGCCTCTTCTGAACAACCTAAAAATTTGTTTATTTTATTAATTAAAGTTAAAAATATCAATTTAACTTATTTAATTAAAGGACCAAAGCTAGACGTGACTTTAACAGACCATGTCAATAATGCCATTACTGTACATATGCTCAAAAATCCCCTTTTCCCTTTCTTGTCATAAAAATAAATGTAAAATGAAAAAGTGTATAGATGTTGCAGGTCTTGTATTTATATATTAGCTTGTGTATCATTTTTAAGTATACAAAAAAAATTTACAAAAAGAAATATTTTTGTAGTCAAATTTTCAATTCAGAATTAAAGATAATATAGTTGAAAAACATAATATGTAAAAACTATACACCTAATCAAAGTTTATCAAGTATGACAATTATTCTATAAAAAAATAGTTTGAATTACTCTGACAAGAAAAATATTCTGAAATATTTTCAACTTCTAAGAGTTGAGGCGGCATATAACATTTCATTCATTTTTTAATGATGCTATGATATCCATTATTGCACGAAAACTCCATAGGTTTATCCATGGGCAGAATGTTTGGAACTTTTAGAATCCAAAGTTTTACGTTCAAGATAAAAAATTTATGTTCACTTTGCAATATATTAATCAATTCAGTCGAGTGAACCAAAGTACAACCACATGAAGCAGCTGATACGTATATATTATTGCAAGTTTGAAACCAAGATGGATATAAATATTCAACTAAACGAAGCTAAATAATCCACGAGACTCCTGGATCCTAAGAAAAACTCAGACAAGTTACTAACAATCATAATTGAGGACCAACTCAAAAATGTATATTTTCCTCAAATGTCAGCCACCAACTTAAAAGAAAAAAAAAATGTGACATGTAAACTCTAATGCTGATGTAAAAAGCTCGGAACGTAAACAAAAACGATACAAAGAAAATATTGTTACCATTCAAATCATAAAATAAAATCAGGATAAATTGATAGGTTGAAAATAAAAATAAAATTGTGACATGCACACAACTGTGTAAAACTAAGGTATTTGGGGCTGAAATTTTTCTTCAGTTTTCACAAGCAAAGTATCATTCGAAAGCTGCAGTTTTGTCTCTGAAATGTTCAAGTAGTTTCTCAATACTCATAACCTTATGTTCTGCCAAGTCTCTAACTCGTACACTCACCTGGAACAACAAAATAACATGATCAATAATCAAGGAGCAACAGCATACACCCTGATGTATAATATTCTTACTGGTGGAAATGAAAAAACTAATTATTTTTAGCCCAGAAAGCCTAGGAACACAGGCACCATAAGAAAATAGTCCTCCTATACTATTGATGTCTTCAAACAGATCATAGACCATAGCCATCTCTATAAGATAATGTGGGAGAAAACCTCCAAAATGATTAGATTATACAACCTTAATCAGAATTATTGAAATGTAGCTCAGGCTTACATTACATCTAACTTGAAATTCCTTTCAAATTTGAGGCAGTTACTTGAGCCAAAATGAGGAGAAATTATTAGGCGGCTCAAGAGGCCAAACCATCATGGTTCCCAATCCATCAATCTTCACAACACATAATTAAGTGTTCTTAATTTTTCACATAAACTGTAAAACTTGAATGCGTTATATAAATATTGGTTGGGACTATGAACACTTGGTAGTCCTAGACAACTTAATAATTTCTCTAAAATGAGACAAATGCTATCATGCTTTTAATTAAAATCAATCAAGCAGGAGCTTAACCAAAGTTTTAACTTTTAACCAAGCTAGAATCCTTAGCCCAAGCTTGGCCAAGGAAAGTGTATATCTTACTTTCAATCTCAACTCTATTTTAGTTTCTGAATTTGAATGTTTTGCACGTCAGAAAATGACATAAGTATATATAATATTATATGCGATTAAATATTGTCAAACAAGCTATTCAAAAGATTCATAAACTATATGTATAACTATTTGTGCACAGCTCATCTAAGCAAGCTTGCTTTCTTCTTTATACACTTCTACGTAATACCAACTTAATTATCCAAGTGAGATGAGAAGTCCATTAAAACTGTGCTTGACAGCAGCCCTAGGTCAAACACAGATCAAATGCATGAGGATATGTTACAGAAAGAGAAGGGCAGAGGTTTTTTCAGAGGGAGGTAGAACTGAAATCTAATTACACAAACAATTTATTTATGACAAGAAAAAAGGAAGAACCTGTCCTGAATTAGCTTCCTCCTCTCCAACAACCAATATGAAGTTGTATTGTGCTAACTGTGCTTCTCGTACCTGCAGAATGCCACACTTCTAGTTAAGACAATTCTCTTGATAAGATACTAGATTATTAATAAAAGTATACCATATTAAAAAAAAAAGGAGAAATAACTTTTCAATTGCAGATTTACTAAACAATTAGTCTACTAAATTTATGATATCAAATAAATCCCCCAAATATTAAAACACACACGAACCATCATTACCTTTGTTTGATATCACATGTCTTTGAAGGATTCAATGTCTAGGGGACTCAATAACTAGTTTTGTTTTATTTAAATGAATAATAATACTGAAGTTTCGAATATATAACTTGAATAAAATTTGTTAAAAGTAATAAATTTTAAATGTTTAATATCACAAATAGAAGAATACATACACTTTGGGTACATGTAAGGTACAAAATCTAGTTACACTAATCACAGCTTAACTCATCAGTAACTGACTGACTAGTGGCAACAGCTTGGGCAGTACATCTAAACAATGTGGGCATTATTGTCCTCTGAATGAATGACATACTAAGATCAAATTGTTGGGCATAAAGGTTTATACGTTACCTTTTTCTGAATCTTCCTATCAGTTGTATCAGCATCAACGTGATACCCTGCTTGGTGGATCTGATCTCGCACCTAGAAAATTGCAGTGCAAGAATGTTACACAATCAACAAGCCCTTGCTTTTCACATATCATAATATAGTAGTACAAGTATCCTAACAAAAATTAGTAATGGAACAATGAAAAGCCAATGGCATGTTCAATATAAGGAAATGTTCTGTTGCTAATAATTTCAAAAATATGATATGTTTTTCATTTTGTTTCCTATTTTCAAAGAATTGTACAAGGTTGGAGTTTTTTCAATTATTAGTGAAAATAGAGAGAGAAATCAACAAACCAAACATGCTCGAAGTTTACTTAAGAATGCGTGTGGCAGACTCAACATAATTAAATAACAAGAAACCAAACTGATTCCATGATTTCAAACTGATACACAAGCTCAGCAATAAACAGCAGAAAGTCAATATTTCATAAACTCCTATGAGACAGTTCATTAGACAGGCATGACAAACATGAGATGCCACAAAAATATATTCTCCGATGTAATTAAAAGTGTTTTCACATGTTACGCAGTACACATCATCTGTATCATAGTTATAAGACAAATATACCATAGAATGAAGCCTAAAATTCAGAGCTATGTACCTGTAGTGCATAAGATTGTGACTTTTCAGACACAGGGCATACAATCGCTTGACGAGGACTGAGCCAGAAAGGCCATTTACCCTTGTAGTGCTCTAAAAGTATGGCAAACATGCGTTCAACAGATCCTAGGATGGCTCTGTGTATCATTACAGGTCTCTCAATTTTGGCTTCATCCTCAGCTGAGAATTCCAACTTAAAACGATCAGGAAGCTGGAAGTCAAGCTGCAAGCAACCACATTCATCCAACCATCAGCTGAAAAGTTATTCAAAACTGAATCATGTGAATGAAAATCCAGCTGAAAGGTGCAAACCTGCAAAGTTGCACACTGGAATTTCCTACTCAATGCATCAGATACACTGATGTCTATCTTTGGTCCGTAGAATGCACCATCCCCTTCATTCAACTGCAAGGTTTTACAAAGAATATAATTGAATTGAAATGAGATACGCAAATTACACTTTGTGATATCCAATCTGAATTCTAATCAGAAGCCATATGTTCAAAACAATATCTTTAACTATATATCGCTGGCATGAAACATTCTAGAAGACATATAGAAGAGGAAATAATTACCTGCCAAGGCTTGCCAAAATCATCTAAAGCTTCTTTAAGAGCACTTTCAGCTTTGTCCCAAGTTGCAATATCTCCTAGGTATTTCTCTGGCCTCTACTCAAGTATTCAACACATGCAAAAAAACAAATAACAAAACGTTATTAAACAGATGTTATCTTTAAATGAGAAAAAAAAAACAAGTATTGGTTTGCAAAAACTTTCTGTTTTTCCTTAACTGGGAACCAGGATACAAAGACAAGAGAAATTTGCTAAAGAAATTTATACAAGTATCAGTGATTCAGTGCTACATGGAAGTGATGGAACTATAATAAAAGTCCCCTCATAAAGTTATCATACCAAAAAACTAATAATACATATAATAATGAATGCATTGATCATGCAAAATTTGATCCAAGTTACTTAAAAAGTGATTCACTGGCTAGTTATTAGCAATACATGAGGAATGCCAATCAAAATTCTATATATCTTTAGAAATTTAAATATGCTACCAGTGAAGTCATAATTATAATTAATCTACTGCAGGAAATGTCAGAATAAATGATTGCATAATAAAACCTAAACAGCTCACAGACAAAAACAATTAAGATACTACCTGGGAGCACCTTAAGTTGAGGACTAAGCTTTGAATTTAGGGATTTTTAAAAGCATTGGAGAAAGGTATATGCTCATTAAGAACAATTACAATCAAAAGCATACCGTTGAAAGCTTCAGCTCATACGTGAAACCAAATATCTTATAGACATAATTGATGAAATTCAAGCCATTCCTCACTTCATCCTTTATCTGTAAAATAAATCAAATTAATCACTCCAACTTCAGCTCAAAAGAGGCTTCAAAGATTTATGTTGTATAAATTTAAAATAAACTCACCTGGGACTCCCTGCAGAAAATATGTGCATCATCCTGAGCAACATTTAAAGCAAATGCCATTAATAGTAGTATGATACTCAAACAGAAAATAGAAATTAAAGATAAGGTGAATGATCCAGATAACTGAATTGCAATGTTCTTTGAGTTTTAATTGTATTGTTTATATAGAATGAACAAAAAACCATCACCAGGAAAAATAATGACATTTTAGCTACACTATTATAACTGTATATAAACACAATCCCAGGTGTTTCATTTTTATTGATGAGCAGGCCAAACTCCTGTATCTGTGTCTATCCACAAACACTAATCCCCAACCTGTTTAAAAAAACATTTTCTACTCCAGTATTGCAACAGAAAAATAATGAGATTCAAACATTTATTCAAAATTTCAAATACCCAGATGAGATTAGTATTCACTGTGTGAGCCTACAAAATTGAAAGAATCAAATAATCTCGCCATCATAAAGTATAAAAAATGTATGCCTTCCAGCCTCAGTGTACCTTGACATGAGAAAGAATGTGACTCCTGGTTTAATATACTAAACATCAAATTAATTTTATTTGGAAATATAACCCAATAAAAAGTATATCCTGTGTGTAAAGTACAGCACAAAGATTTACCTGCTGAAATCTCCTAACACGTGTTAATCCACTCAGGGCACCACTAGCCTCATTCCGATGCAAAACCCCAAAATCAGCAAAGCGAAGAGGAAGTTCTGCAGAACCATTGAAAAGTTGAGATAATATTCCATTTCATATAAAAAAGATCAGCTCAATCAAATTCACTTCTTCAAGTTATACACTCAAACTCATGAAGCATATCAACCTAAAAAACAAACTAGAGACAAGGGTCTTTTTGAATATTGCTTTCAAAAACAATTCTTTATTTTTTAAAATAAAACTTGTTTGATATCATTTGTTCTCATTTGAATTTAGGGAAACAACTTTACAAAATTAGTTTTTAAAAAACAAATTATAGATTAACCAGTCACACTTCCCCCCTGGTCGCCCAGTGCAATAGGATTATGGCCTTATCATAGGAAGAGGAAAGATGAAGCCATGAAAATAAAGGAGAGTGAATATATAGGACCTCAAATGTGTGTATTATCCTGAATTCAACAGTAAAATGTGGACTAGCTCAGCCACCCAACATAGGCACATAAAAGATACTATTCAGAAAGATAAATCTCTAAGAAAATGAAAATTACCTCTATATGATCGAACCCTGTGTTTAAACATCAGGCAGTGCCCTGGGCAATTCATTGGTTTCAACCCAAACTCTTGTTTGTCAACCTAATTCACATTAAGAAAAAATGCTTTGGTCAGATAACTTGATTGATTTGAGAGAAAAAATGTCTACTGGAAGGTTTTGTACTTTTCACAGCAAAATGTACTTTCCAGGTTTTGTAAACCTAAAATATATAGTAGACATACATAGAAATCCCAACAAACCTATTAGTTTCCAACATCCCCATAAAATGGTCCCACACCCGTGCAGATCATTCATAAAGGTAATAATTACATGAGCAACAAGATACATCAACACAAGAATGATTCATTTGATTCCAATCCAGCAAGATAAAAAGATATGGCCTCCAACCCACATTTTTACACAAACAAGCATTTATAAATATGGGGAAAAAACTTACCTCTAAGATAAACATATCCTCCCTATAATTTGCAGCATGACCAGATTGCACCCATAGATCCATGTTAAATACATTTGGAGATATGACCTGATGATTCCATTTCCAAGTAAGTATTAAGTACATGGAAAAAGATTGTTTTTCTGTCAGTTTAAGAAACTCCTACAATAAGGTAGTGTTTGGCCTAACTTTTTTTGGCTTTTCTTCAGCTTAAAAGGAGAAGCTAAACTAAACACATTTGGAGAAAAATGCTTTAAAAATTAAGGAGATTAATGTTTAAATAAGAAAAGAAGGAAAAGTAGCTTGTAAAACAGTTACTGAAGTAGCTTTAAAAATAAACAAAAAAAAGGTACTCCAGCCTCCCTCTCTGAACAAATCAATGTGGGGCAATGAAATGGAGCTTTTAGTTTAAAAAATAGTTTTTAAGCAAAAACTGACAAACAACTTCCACTTTATTTTTAAAGCTCTTATTTTGGATTTTAACTTCAAAGTAACTTTTAAGCCACAAAAGAAAGGGAGAAAAAATGTAGCCAAAAACTTAACCTCTTGATAGCCTCTGTCCCTGTACTGATTCCGAATGAAGTCCATGAGTTTGTTGTAGATCCGAGCGCCATGTGGAAGAAAAAACCAGCTTCCCGGACTGACATAAACAAAGACAGATCAAGACATATCAGTCAGAGAAAGCTTACTAAAAGTTGAAATCAGACAAGAATGAACCAACATACCTCCATTCATGATGAAGAATAAGCTCCTGTTTCACACCCAAAATCCTGTGATCATACTTTTTAGCCTCCTCCAGCCGATGCAAGTATTCCTGGAAATTTAAAAACCAAAAAAAAGGGGGGGAAATCATATTATCAAATGACACCATAAGGCATGGCCACACACCCCTACCACTACACAGATCCATTAAATACCATAAAGATGAGTTACAGCTTCACTCTAAGAAGTTCAAGTGTAGCAGCAAGTAACTGGTGCACTTTCATGTGTGCAAACCAAGTTCAAGACTTAACATTTTACATTTACAAAATAAAGAAGCCATGGATTGGTTCAATTAACCAAACTGTGAGCAGTCTGCATGATTTGACTGGTTCACCACCAGTTCTGCGTTTTTGAGACCAGTTTTAAGACTTCCAATTATAAAGGCTAGACAGGACTGTCTAGAGGACCAGTTTCCGCCTTCACGGTTAAAATAGAAAAAATCCAGTTTTAACAAAAGTTGGTTAACACTTAATAACTAGCAAATAGAGCACTACTAGCAATAGGTGTCTCATGGCTATCAGTAATTTGGAAAATGGCATATTACATTAAATAATAAAACAGAAAATATATCTCCTGGAAAATGTGGAATGTGATGACAATATCTAGAGAAAATGAGCACATCTTGGACCTCAGTCTTAGCAGCACAAAGAAAAATCAAATTTGCCACCCAAGAGAAAAGAACAGAGGGAGCAGGAAAAAAGAGAAAACAGAACATAAAAAGAAGATAACAAATGGGTAAAGTTACTTTCACTATCACATGAACATAGGACAACAAGACCTCCCCAGTGAAACTCAGCCTCCAATACACACTGGCAGAGCCAATAAAGAAATTTGAGGGGAGTTTGAGCATTTTGGCTTTATATAGGGATGATTAAACAGAAATGGATGTGCTCATCTTTTCCTTAAAACTGTTGTCAGATGCCATTAAGCCATTGACACAGATAGAAGCACTCTCCACAATTCAAAAAAACCATGTGAAGTAGCATGGCAATGTGGTAAAGAGATGGAGCACCAATAAATGCTTTAGAATACTATTAATAACTATGAATTAATTATTTACTTATTCCACAAGGTACTGCAACTGAATGTTCAGCACACCATGGAGAGCAGACATTATTGTGCCATTGCCACCCTCAAGCCCCTATCATTGGTGGTCTTTTCTCATAATCTTCAAGGCAGACACAATTCTGCTCTAACCATAACAGAGACAGCAGCAACATCCACGCATTATCTCAAAAATACCACAGTAAGCATGTAGCATAGTGCAGACGAACAAGAGCACTGATAAATGCTATAACACACTATTAACAACTACTAGCTATTTATTTACTCATTCCACAAGGAACTGCAATTGAACATTCAATCCACCACAGCTCAGTCTGAATAGCTGAATGGTTTACTCAAAGAAATAACATATGAAATGAAAATCACCTTCAGACTTTTCTGATCAGGATAAGATATGCCATAAACTCTTTGTAAACTTTCCCGATCTTTGTCCCCCCTCCAATATGCTGATGAAGCCTGAAATTCCAAACACGATAACCAATTAAACCAAAGTACTTGTCATTGATATGTTAATGGATAAATCAAAAGTAGAAATGGTTGCATGATAAGATAGTTTAAGCATACCTTTAAACACGCAATTGCTTTGACAAAGGATGTATTAGGTATATGGGGCCCACGACACAAATCCACCAAGGGACCACATCTGTATACTGTGATAGTTTTGTCGGCAGGCAAATCATTGATAATCTCGATCTGATCATGATAACCATGGAGCCAAAGCACTAAATTGTTAATTTGTGAGATATAAAAAAAATTGGTGGAAGAAAATAGGAAACATGGCTCAGATAATAAGATGATGTAATTCAAAAAACAATAGATAAGATCATGAAAACAAGAAGCTTATCCACACCCCACCTCACCCTCAAAGAAGAAAAAAAAGTTATACTTGCCTTAAACTTATTATCTGAAAACATCTCAAGTGCCTGATCGCGTGTAACTTCAATGCGCTCAAAGGGTTGCTTTTCCTGTAAATACAATCTTAATCATCCATCACATATATTAACACAAAAGTAATGTTTATCACAATAATGAGCAATGCATATTAACAACAACAATAATAACATTATCCCACTACATGAGGCCAGCAAAATAGATCACACGACATTATTGAACAGTCAATCAATATAATAATTAAATTTAAAAATCAAATCAATTTTGACTGAAACATTCCAAATTTGAGACAACTCCTAAAACAAATGCAATGAAATCCATGGGATTTAGAAAAATTGAATAAGACCCCTCTAAAGTGAAATTGTCTCTAAACTGAGTGAGTGTATGAGAATCTACCTTTTATTCAGTTAAAAATGCAATGAGACCTTAACCTACTATAATTCAAGGATGGACACACCATTACTTGCACTCAAATTGGAGAAAACTTGTCTTCAGAAGAGCATTTTCCATAAAAATTAAATCATTTCCTTTTCTTTAAACATTCCAAACCCAAGATTTGGTTTACAAATCAAATCAAAACCCCATTTAAAACATTCCAAATACACTCCTGGTGAACATTAAACTTACAGATAAAGAAAATATACACAAAGACACCAAAATTTGGAATACAGCTTGATATTACACTCCACGCAGCTGTTCAACTACAAAGTTTCTCTAATAAGACAAGACTCCAAGGAGAAATCAACATCAACATAAACAGAAAAACGTTTAAGTATTATAACAACTGTTCATCACAGTAACCAGATATAATCGCAATAAATAGCCATATAAGCAGAGTAAATATTAAAAAAACATATAAATATGAAAAAGCAGAAACACATAAATAACAAGAAGAAGGCGAAGAAGCAGAAGAAGAATACCGCAACAGCCTTCAATGCTCCAGCCTCAATCTGCTTAAAGTGATCGTCATTGAGACCCAAGTCCCCGTAAAACGCATCATAATAGAACCCCTAAACAAAAACATTCACTTTCTATATCAATACACACAAAAACATCACAACAGAGACAACAAACAGCCCACAATCACATTAAAACAAAAAAAAAACACACACAAACCTCTCCTCTTGTAGTGCAAGGCCCAATGCATAACTTGCATCCATACTCCGTCTCAAGTGACTGCAAATAACCAAAACAAAAAATAGCAATAAGTCAATAACAACAGCAGCAGCAGCAACAACAACAACAATAATAATGATTAATTCATCAAAATCCGAATTGAAACAAAAATTAATATAAAAAAACAAATGAACTGAACCTGGCCGAGAATGTGAGCGCTGGAGTGCCAGAAGGTGTCGCGGCCTTCGTCGTCGTCGAACTTGAAGATCTGGAGCTGGCAGTCGTCCTCGAGAGGGCGCGTCATGTCCCAGAGCACGCCATTGACCTTCGCGATGAGCGCGCTGTTGGCCAAATTCTTCGAGATTTCGCGCGCCACGTCGAGCGGCGTCGAGAGCCACTTCTTCGCGTCCTTGACGTTGCCGTCGGGGAGAGTGACCTTGATAGGATCCGGCGAAAGCGAGAGGCGCTGCGTGCGCTGCTCCGCCTGGATGGTCTCGAAGAGACGGACGCGCTTCGGAATCGCCGCGCTAAGGTACGCCTCGTCCTTCGCGTGAGCAACCATGGCGGCGGCGGCGGCGGCGGAGGCGGAGGAGGAGGAGGAGGAGGAGAAACGGTTAATCGGCAAGAGAGAGCGGAGAGTGTGGTGGAAAGGAGCGTGACGGCGGATACGGATTAGAGAGCATAGCATAGCATATTGTGCTGTGGGTTTGGGTTTTGGTTTCGGCTTCGAAATATTTTTCTTTTCTTTTTTATTTACGGAAATGAAAATTGAGGGAAATTGTGTGCTACGGTACGGCTACGCGCTACTTTGGTTCCTAGTGACTGAGTAACGCGAGAGGTTTCTAGGGTTTTTGGTTGGGTAAATGTTCGGTTTTCTCTTCCTAAGTGAGGTATCAGTATCATTTTAGATTTTGAAAATAATAAAATTTATAAAAAATTTCTTGAAGATGTAACTTGTAACTAATTTTAGTCCAAAATTTAAAAGGATGTATGAGTTGATTTTAAAAACTAAAATGGTAATATGTAGTAAAATTTGAAATATGAATTTTTTCCTTAAATAAATAATTCTCATGGTAAATATATTGAGATCTTATATTATTACATTATTTTTTTATATTTTATAACATTATGACTTATTTTGAATTTTTTTTTACTTTCCTGACTAATATGACAACATTTTATGCTTTTGAGTTTTATGAACTAAAATTATAATTTATCATATTTTGATTTGTTTTATGATATGTTTTTTTTAACCTACTACTAATAGTATAAAGTGGATTTGTTTCACCGAATAAAAGTTTATTCTTAGGAATGTAACATAGGAATATGTTTATTATAAATTTTGAAAAATTATTCTCAAATATTATTGATTTTTATGAATGTAATAAGTTTAATTTGTATCACAGTTTCCTACACTTTTATTATTTCCATGAGGAGGGAGGTGAATAATATATTCTAATGGGAATATGGGGAATTATTTATTAAAATATCATTAATTTTTTAAAATATTTTATTTTAAATTTTAAAAGATATTCACAAAAATATTAAAATATAATCAAACATGTTTTTCTTATTTATCCACGAATGAAACTAAAATGTTATATTCCTAAAATAACATTTCTAAAAATAGAATAGAATTGAAATTTCGTAAAGTCCCATAATTTAATACAGTTTACTTTTATATTACAGTTGCAATTACAATTGGCGTTGGTCCAAACAAAGCATAAGGATTTGACTCCCGATTCTTTGCGTTGTCTGCGAAGAATAAGATTTTAAACCAAGACGGAATATTAGGTCAAAATAATTTGCATTTGTCGTGTTATCAACAAAAGCACTCAATGTTAATGGAAGGACTTGACAATGACACTAAATTGTAAGTATATTTACACAATTTTAGAATAAATTAATTATTTTCACAATAACAGACAGAAAATTGTCGTGAGTAGAAAATATAGGAATCAAATTGATTATTTATTATTTTTTATTTATAATGACAGTTTTAATCAAGTTCGATAAAATTAATATCAGTGAAAAATTCTCTTCTCAAATTCTCTATTTTCAAGCTTCATATCTAACAATAAAATAATATTAATGCGCTGTATTTTGTATTACTGCATATTGAAACTTAAATTCAGAATTACTAGGATAATTGTATGTTGATTGACACGTTATGCACATATTACTAGTAACGCTTTTATTCTTTTTAGAAATAAATGAGACTAATTACGTTTGTGAATATGACGAGGAGATTAATTAGTGTTACGTTACAAATTTTCCTTCACTTTTTTTAAGTTCATTGCTTAGATGAATTTTTTTCTAAAAAATTTATATGGGTAACAATACGGGTTACCTGACCATCAAGCTAGTCTCATGCACAGCTGTAATGGACTAGGTCAAGAAAATCCGGATTTAATTTGAGCTTAAAAAATGAAATCCAAACCCTATCAAAGTCTAGTTTTGCAGGATTTTAATGGATTTTTTGTGGGCTTAGCCTGCATTATTGGCCGATATATAAAGCTTACATTTAATTTGGGCTAAAAAAATTTAAATTCAAGTTTTACATTAAATATGTATTTGGTTTGTATTTTTATTTTTTATTTTTAATTTTTGTTTTCATTTTTTAAAATTGTTTTCATTTTCAAAGGATTAGAATTATGAAAACATATTTAGTTTCACTTTTGTTTTTTGCTTTGTCGAAAAATGAGAGAAGCGTGTGAAAGACAAAAAAAAGGAAATGTATTTTTAGATTTGCTTAAAATTATATTTATTATCACATGTTTTCATTTTAGTCAAGATAAGGTTCCTATTTTCAACTGAAAATACTGAAAACAAGTTTTTATTGTTTTCATTTTTTGGTTCGTTTGGAAAAATATTTTTACTAAAAATGTTTTCAAAAATTCAACCAAACACATTTTCATCACCATTCTAAAATGAAAGCAGGAAGCAATCAAACCAAATACTCCCTTAATTTTCATATATTGTTGTTTGATAAGTGAGTTTAATTTTTATACATTATTATATGTGATAATTTTATATTATTAATCAATTAAAAATCATCATTAATATGATTTTTGAAGCAATTATATTAAAATTTAACAATCTTATTATATATAATAATTTAGATTTAAATTAGATTGCAATATAAAAACATTTTACATTATTAGTATATGTACTATTTACTTTTCTTGATTTTTTGGTGAATAATGATCACACTAAAATTTGAACCTATGATGATCTTCTTGATAAGTGGTGAAAAATTAAAATATTATTATTATAGAGAGGAGATTAATTACTCTTAGGGTTCCTAAATTTTTATCCATTTTTTAATTAGCCTCTTGTATTATTTTCTTTCAATTTGGTACTTAAATTTGCATTAATTTTTTAATTAGATTGTTGTTGGACCTAATTAAAATCACAAATATTACCTCCAATATTGTAAGGTCCAAGTTAAAAAATCTTTTTTTATAAGATCCAACCTAAAATATCTTTAGCATTAATTATTTTTCACAAAAAAATACCTCTAATTAAAACCTGTCTTAGAATGTTATGACAATGAGAGAAACATAAGTGATTAATATTTATTAATTTTGGAAAAAAAGTAATATTTAATACAAATTTAATATTTTTAATTAAATTAACCAATTTTCTTAATCCTGGTAAATTAATTATTTAGATCTTGTAATAAGAACCGGGGTAATACATGTTTAAGGACCAGTAGAAAAAGAAAAAAAAAAGTTTAGGACTTGTTTAAAAATGACAAATAATTTAGGAACTTAATTAAAAAACTGTGAATCTCTACAAAAATGTGAATACCGGCTTGTAGTGGTAAGGTTGATAGTTTTTTAATTAGAATTTTGAATCATTTGTTATTTTTAAATAGGTCCTGAATTATTTTTTATAATCGAGTTTCTAAACTTATATTTAATTTTTAATTAGGTTCATATTGGGTCCTTGTTGAACCTATTAAGAAACAACTATAAGTTCAGGGACCCATCGAAAGAAAAAAAAAATGAATGTACAGCTGATAAAAAATAAAATTAGGGAGGATTTACTTAATAACATTTGCCAACATTATTAGAGTTAGAGAAGTGGAAGGACGATGCAGAAACAGTGCAGAACAAGGGAAGAACAATTAGGCAAGATTAGTCATAATATTAAAATCCATGTACATGAGGCACTGTTTTTAATCTAATTCATTAAGACCTATTTTTTTGGTGAATATGTCTACTACGGTAACCTTTCAAGAAAAAAAGTCTACTACAGTAATATAATAATATTTTAGTGTAATATAACAGCAATTTTGATGCAGGGCACATGAATTCGTAGATATAAACAATTGATGGCTGTGGCCATGAATAGGGCATAGTTAGCCAGCAAAATAAATTGTTCAGGGTCAACTGAAAAGTATACTAATAGTTAAGAAATAGCAAAGAAAATTAAACAATCCAAACATCAAAATAACCAAACATCCATTGTCAACCAAGAAAGGTGACAAAATAATGAAAAGAGTCTGTTGTTCATACAATAATTTATTTATATAACATCATTTTTTTGTCTATTTCCTTCCATTATATTATTTATTGCATGTCATATTTCTCTCTCTTTCCTTTCTTTTTCTCTACGTAGTTATAAAAGTTGTTGTACAAATAACATTTCTATGATGAAAATAGTAAAACAAGTTCATATTACAAAGACCTAAATGTCAAAATATGCATAAGCTGGTGACAATTCAAATCTTTTCGCCACAAAGTTCTTCTTTAGATCATCCCATTCATGTTCGGCTTTCTTCTTATTGGTTATGGCCTCTTTGTAAGAAGTCTTGGATTCCTTCAAAGCTGTGGTGACAGTTTTGCATTTTGGCAACCATTGTGCAGCCTTAGTCTTTAGCTTGTTATTCTCAACATCACAATTGTCCAAGTCTCTCTTTAGCTTGTTTCTAGTCTCAATTAAAACCCTTATCTTTTGTTCTAGTTTAACAATCTCAAAATTGATCTTTTCAACTTGTATTTTAGCTTCAGAGACTTTAGAATTAATTTGGTATTGTCGGGCTCTGGCACTTTCCAAATGCTTTGATAGAGGAGACCTTGATTGGAGAAGCTTATTATAATCTTGGATAATTTCTTGGGCAGTAACATATCTGGCATCGACACCTTCAATGAAAGTTTTTAACTTGTTAATTACAGGGCGAAGCTTAACAGGAACTTGGTCTTCAAATTGCACGAGTTGATCCAACACTTGATGGAATTGTTGCTTGACTTCATCATCACAAGAGATATTTTCAAGGGAGGTCTCCAAAAGGGTCTCTAATTTTTCAAGGATAGCTGCCACATTTGGACCTGAAATAGAAGTTGAGAGAGTTGACATAGGAAAACTCTTATAACTATCACATAACATGTTCTCAAGCTCAGCAATTGGATCCCAATCTGGTTCTTGATGCAGATTGTCATTCTCCTCAGGAGCACGAGCTTCATCTAACATGATTGGAGTAGAACATTTGTCTACTTGATTGTATGTCAAGTCTGTTTCTTCTAACACTTCAATACTCAGATTTGAATCGGTGTTGGAAGCACTTGGAGTGTCAAAGGGGATAATCTGATAAATATGTTTAGTGTCATTTGTCAAATTAAGTGAAATAGAGTGATAATGAGCAAAGTTTTTTTTTTATAAATATTGAAATTAATTTGACATATATAAATACTTTCTTAATTTAGCTAAAAGAGGAGAACAATACTACTAATACATATTAGTCACTTACTTGATTTTCAGGTGTTGAACTTATATAGTAATCTTCTTCCTTGAAACTATGTGATTCTCTCTTTGTACCATCTGCTGTTGAAGTTGAAGGTAACAAAATAAAAAATTAATCATTAAATTTTCTTTCCAATCCTAGTCGACCTTAACACAAAAGACAATTGTTGAAGCTAATGCAAGTAAGAGAAATTTTGTAAATAATGTAGTGATTTTAACCTCCAAATTCTTACAATAATCCAATCTCAAATGACAGCATCATAAGATTGAGGCATTAGATCCTTTAGCCCCTCTAAGAGGCATACAAAAAGCCACTTGCCAAGGAAGAATTATCAGAATAACTGTTTCGTTGTTTCAAATTGCAGCTCACAAATGTGATTGGGTCAAATGAAGCAAAAATAAGCCAATAAGTTTTCATATCTTCATTCTTATTTTTACCCTCTTCGATTTTTTATTTTGTTTGTGTTTATAGATAGTGGATACCAACACACATGAATTGATCAGCAAATGAAGCAAAAATAAGGAGCTATCGAGAGGGAGTCATTGAAGTTTCATACCTACAAAACTGTGACATGAAGAATTGTCATTTGAGTCCACTTTTACATGCTGCAAACCTGTAGTAATTGTTTGGTGCACAACTTCCTGCAATTTCTTAGTCTGGTCATCTTCATTGTTATGATTAGTTCCTTTAACTTGTAACTCATCAATATCATTAGAACTGTCGGGTTCTAACTCAACAATATCTCTAGAGCTATCCTCAATCCCCAACTCCAACCCCTTTTGTTTAGAGGAATAACCATGTCCAGGGACATATATAGGATAGATACCACACCCCTTTATATTCTTTGTTGACCATTCTCCATCCTCATCTTCCACCAAGAATTCAAATGATATGTTGGAAGGATCACACGCTTCACCTTTTTGTAACCTCCTAAGCAAGGAATCATCTCCAAATTGTTTTATGTCAACAAACCAAAGAAACACATGATCCAAAATCAAATTCTGATCGTGAAGTCTGGCGCCTCTGCCATCGATCCTTTGGGAATTTTTGTAGATAAAGCAATCAACATAAACATATTTTCCATGTGGGGGTGACTGAGAAAGAAAGACGCAAAAAATTAAGCCGCATAATAAGTCAGAAAGTGGAAGATGCGGAATAGTTACTGAAGCCCCTTCAGCATGAAAGCTGAACCTTTCAGGAACATGGTCTCCAGGGAGGAAAACAGATTGAGGGAGATCTTCAAGTCCTTGTTTAAGTTGAAAGGGTATGTTCAGCTGAGTGAAGTTTGTCACCAAAGATGCACAGTTAACTGCACTTAACAACCACAGGGACTCTGGAAGTTCTGGCAGGGACACAAGTTTCATGCAGTGATCTAAATAAAGCCTTCTCAACTTTACAAGATTCTCGATGCTTGCAGGCAAGCTCTCAACATTACTTCTGCTTAGTTTTAAGAGTTTCAATGATGACAGCAAGCCAATGCTATCAGGGAGTGTTCGTAAGTTGAAACAATTTTCCAACTCTAGCGATGTTAAAGACCGCATACCAACAAGGATAAAATCTAGATTCGATGCATTGAGTTGTTTGCACCCAGAAAGGACCAGACTATTAAAACATGTTGTTCTTGGATCATAAGACAACTTGTCCCCAAAACCGTCAAGGTTGTCACAACCTTGTACATCAATAAACTTGAGTTTTGTACAACCCCAAATTGATGCGGGCAATTCTTGGATATGTGTGCCATCTAACCATAATCTTCGAAGTTCCACTGACATCACTGAAAATTCCTTGAGGGATGAGCAGTTGCTGAGACGAAGGTCTTGGAGAGATTCTAAATGAACGTCACTTTGAAGACTTTGAATCTCAATGCAGCCTTCTAAATCCAGACTCTGAAGCTTTGGGAGAGACAAAATGGATGGATGAACCTGACGCAGACTTTTACACTGAGAAAGAGATAAATCTTCCAGATTTGTGGCCTTGGATAAGTCTGGGACCTCAACCAGGTTTTCGCAGTATCTAAGGTCAATGTCCTTTAGATTCACAAGATTCTGTTACAAGGAAGACGTGTCACATGCAGTGCTTCGAGTGAACAAGAAATTGAGTATTTATAGGCACATCACGCAAGCAATGGTTTTGTGGAAATTCTGTAAAAATTTAAAAACAAAAAGTAATAAGAATAGATAGATTCATGTACCTGAACTCCGTCCCAAAGCTTTTGAAGGTTGCTGTAGGGCATGACAAGCTCAACAAGGAATTTAGCAGAAAAGGTTGATGGCAAAGACTCCAAACAGTATCCATGCCATTGAAGGTGCCTTAATTTGTCAGACAATGACTTAAGACCATTCTTAGGAAGGTAAATTTTACCTTTGCTACTCCACTTTCCATAATAAAATTTAAGAAATCTTACGTTAGTCATTTTTGTAAAGGAGTCAAAGCTCAAATGTAGATCCTCAATTTTAGACAAATCTAAAATGATGCCTTCTATTGCTTCAGTTCCCTGACACAAAATTCAGGATAACAGTTAGTGAATACCATCATACTAGCTGCATTCTACGAACATGCATGAATTTCCAAATATAATGAAAATGAAACTTGTACTAACCCTGTTATATTTTAAAACATCAAACACCTCCTCAGGATCCCACAACCGACTTCTTTTTCCTGGGTCTTTGATAGATTCTTGATGAACAATATTCCAACCCATTTCTTGTATTAAGTCATGCATTTCTATTGTATCTTCAGGAGAAATAGTTATGAGAGACTTATCTGCAAGGACTTCTATCCCAATGGCTGGAAAGAAATTGCAAGCTTCCAGCAGACTTATTATGTGGTCTCTATATTCTCCTTTGAAGAAGCATGCAATGTCTAGAAATATTTCCTGCTCAGTATGATCTAAGTCATCAAAACTCAATTTTAACACATTATGAATTTTCACATTTGGAATCTTTTGGAGCTTTCTCAATTCACAGTACCATGCTTGTTCACTTCTTGAACGAAGACGTGCACCCAAAACTTTTAAAGCCAAAGGGTTACCTTTGCAATAGGCAATTACACTTTCTGATAGCTCTTCAAATCCATTCTTGGGATGCTTTTCTCTGAAGGCATTCAAACAGAAAAGTTGAAGAGAGTCAAGGTCGTTCAATTCCTTTACTTCATATATCTCATCAACATAGCTAAATATGTGCTTATCTCTAGTTGTTACAATCACTCTACTTCCTGGTCCGAAGCAATTAAAATCATCGATTAGATCTTCTAATTGTTCTGAGGAAGCCACATCATCCAAAACCAGAAAAACCTTTTTTCGTTTAAGTCTTCTGGTTATAAAATGATATTCAACTTTGGGCATATTTTCATGAAGATGATTTTCTCCTGGTAACAACTCAGAGAAAAGTTTTGTGCGTAAGAAATCTAAACCTTGCTTCTCTGCTTGTTCCCTTACATTTCCCAGAAAGCAATGACCTTCAAATCGAGAAAACAGTTTGGCATATAAGGCGGTTGCCAGGGTAGTCTTACCAATGCCACCCATGCCCCATATTCCGATCACTCGAACTTTTCTTGAGTCAATTTTCAATAATGATTCAATCCTGGTATAGTTTCCCTCGATTCCAATCAGTCCTTTCAATTCAATTGGGTATATGAGATTCAGTTTGAGTAAAACATCTTTAACAATGTCCTTAATGAATTCAGCCTCGGTCCTGGCATAAAAATGGCAAGTAAAAACATTGAAGGAAAGAATGTACCACCAATTGCAATATATGGACAAGTGGGGGGATGTAGAGCAAGAGAGACACAATAATAGAGTCGGGGTTCAACCAAAAATAGAGTTTAGAAATGATAAATTCACTAAAAGAAGATAACTTTTTTTCTGTCTTTAGTAGGCAGAACATTCCTGCAGCCCCCTTAGCTTACTGAGCAATTGCATGTGAGGTTATGCATGTATTAATATAAAAATCTAAAAGATACAAATCAACAAATACAGTACAAACACATTAGGACAAATCCAAAAAAAAAAAGAAATATATAGTATGACACACAGATAGAGTACTATGATAATATAAACTTACGTAGCATTAAACTCTAATGGAGCAACGTGATCACTCATTAGTATGTCTTGTGAGATTCTACCTTTATTCTATTATTCATCTAGTTTCCATTCTCCCAACTCTATAGTAAGAATAAATGCTTCATTTGAAACTGTGGACAGTTAAACATAAACTGTTTGGTATGACAATCTGTTTTATGCGGATTGCAGATCTGTCTTGACCTCCTTTTTCCCCTAATAGCAATCATGTATCATAACTTCCATGATTTCAGTTGTTATATACATATTTTGTACCCGAATCAGAATCTCGTCATCTTAATTATAATAACATTATTCTTGTTCAGGTAACAAAAGTTTGAAAAGAAAAAGACAAATGATTTAAAGTATATTTTTATTAAGTTTAGTAGTTCATATGAAATGTTGGGATTTTATAAACCTTAAAGAGAGAAAGAAAACCAAGATCATATTCCTTTGCTGGGATTGGGAAAACAAGATCATTAATTAATTAAGAAGAAAGGTAGAGTTGTGGTATGGTAGTACCTATAAGTTTGAAAGTCCCACCCAGCCAAATTAGCTGCTTTTGTGAGAGCTTCTCTCCATTTTTGCACCCTATCAGTTGTGATCTTAAGATCTTGCTCGTGTTCCACAAACGCTTGCTTGAAAGACCCTTGTTGCTTCCTTATATGTGATGGATCTATTTTATAGAAGACGGGTATAACAACTTGTCCTTGACCCTCCTTGCATTCTATAATCTTGGTGATTTCATCCAAGCACCATTTGGAGGTAGCATACTTTTCTGAGAAGATGATGACGGATACCTGTGACTCTTCAATGGCTTCAATGAGAGCTTGCGAGATCTCATCACCCTTTTGAAGCCTGTAGTCTATGTAGGTTGCCAGTTCGGCTTGGAAGAGAGCATGGTAGAGATGGCTTGTGATGATTTTGCGAGTGTCCTCTCCTCGAAAGCTAAGAAAAACATCATATCTTTTGAGAGAGGCCACACAAGAAGAAGAAGAAGCATGGTTGATTATTTGCTGATTAGCCATTACGATGGATCGACCACTTTTGAGTTTAGAGTGCTACACGAACATTACTTTGCTTTAGAGTTAGTAAGGGATAATTCAGGAGAAACAAAATGCTAGTTGAGAGAGATGAGATGGGGAAGAAAGAATAGAAGTCAACGTGAAGAAGAAGAAGAAGAAGAGAAGAAGAAGAAGAGGCATGGTTGACTATTTGCTTATTAGCCATTAAGACTTAATGAATTTTGTGTGCTATACAAACATTATTTTGCTAACAGTAATTGGTAAGGGTGATCCAGTAGAAATAAAATAGTTGAGAAAGATTCGTTGCGTGAAGAAGAAATGGCAAAGGAAGAAGAAAATTCAATGGCCAATGTAGTATGCATATGCTTCACATAAGAAGAAAATTCGTATGCTTGACTTAGTTCATGTACGCAGTACGAAAAGTTTACGTGTGTAAAGTCTAGCCATAACATTTATTCGTTTTACTGTATTTTTGTAAAAAAAAACACTTTTATAAAAAAATACTTATTTTAAAATTGTTGATTTTTTTAAGTTTAAACAAATTCATCTAATATTTCTGATAAAAAAATTCACCTTGTCAAATAATTTTTTTAATTTTTTGTTTTACAAACCGTCGGATTAATCCCACTTTTATCCTTTTCTAGTACAAACATCCTCAGGCTTTATATACATTACAAATCCTACTATAACGACACTTCACAATTAAGGTTAAATATTGTAAGTCTGTTACATGAGTCAATTTTTAAATACTATCACTTAATTTTTGTTTAAAAATGCATTAAACACATTCATATTAGTCAAGAAACAAATACACCGTTAAGTAGGGATGACTATAAAGTTTATAAACAAGGACATAAATGCACTAAGTTATTTGAGCTCAATTAATTAAATATTTGATCAAACTCATATTTCTTTAATTAAATAAATAAATCCAAATTTGAGTTGACTTTAATTATTTAAACCAGTCAAATTCAAGCTTAGAGCATCTATAATGCAACAACTCTCCTAAGTTACTTTCAATAGGACCCACTTACATGCATTACTCATATTTTACTTTTTCCAATACAAGCACATCTAAGTACTATATTTTTACAAGCAACTCTTTTTGGGCGCTTCCAAGATCTAAAAAAAACTTACCTCCATTATATTTTATTATTATCTTACAATTATTTTATTTAATTTTAATTACAATTTTTTAGTCTATTATTATTTAAAATATTTTTCGGGCACAATAAAAACATAATTTTTCAGGTAGTTTTTTTAGTAAACAAACGACTAGTTTCATATAACGACTAATTTCATGAAAATTACATAATTAAAATATAAATTTTTTGGTAAAAGTTACATTATAAAAATTACATAATTAAAACAAAAATAATTAGTAACATAGATATTTATAACATCTTATTTTTAAGGATTTTTCCAAAGGAAACGAACATCCAATTACAATAACCAAATCATAAGAGATACAATGATAGATTCAATCTAACAAGGAGAAGGCATAGAAATAATGATTATCTCAAAGAAATCACGAAAGAAGGGTCAGGGGCTTCATTCTCTATCAAATCTACAAGTTGGTTTTTGTATATTTTATTTTGATCAAAGAGTTCAACTTTGTGTGGTGTGCGATGGCAAGAAGTGGTAGCTCGTGGTGGTTGCTGGTGGCAGTGGGTGGAGGAGGAGGTGGGTTTAGGGTTTGGGGAAAAGAGGGGGTAGAAAATCATATTTTTCACATTGTTGGACGTATTTATTACATGTAAGAGTCGCTTAGAGAGCTGGTGTCGCTAAGAAAAATTTAACTTAAATTCGCAGAAGGTTGCCACTAAGTGAAACATTCGTGCTAAGTATAATTTCTCGTCTAATTGGAATTGCGATTAGCGAGCTGGTGTCTTTAAGAGAATTATTTTTTATTGATGGAAGTGCGCTTAGCGAGCTGGTGTCGCTAAGCAAACTGTTCCAATGCAGATAAATCAAACTCCACATAACCCCTAACATTCACACAACGCAGTTGCACAGGGATGATTCACACAACACTTCAACTAATCCAAATTAATCAAGTAATTAAATAATACAAGAAATACATCAAACATCTATTTTCAGTTATCAAAATTTTAAGACATTACACGTTGTATCGTAACATCCCGATTTTTGTACCATGGAAAATTTATAGTAGAAACAAATAACGTTTGAATGATAGTTAATGTTATATCATTTTAAGTAGTGAAATAATTGTTTTGTGTGTGATATCCTTAAATGGATAAGTGCTCTAGAATTTTCATCCTTAGGCTTAAAAAACTGTGTTTTAGACTTGAGAAGCCTTGGTCAACATCTTGTCAACCATTCAAAGAAAAGTTAAAGTAAGAGAATCACCTCATTAATGATATTTTTGTAATTATGTGACTTTTGAGGCTAAAAATTATCAAGCGCCTTGATAAAATTAGTTTTAATTAATAATTTTCATGATTTTCATTCAAGGAAATATTTTATTATGCATTAATAATTAATTCATTGAGCATAATTAGTGTTTTAATCATAGAAAATTCATTTTGAGGGATTCCATAAGCCTTGAACACATAAATTTATTTATGATAATATGTTGTATTTATTTGGAATCAAATTCATTAAAATAGAATAATTAGAGATGACAAATATTTTTTTAAATCACATTTTGGGAATGACTGAAGAGCTCCTAGACCTAATTTGGAGTCCCTATAAAAGTTATGTTACTCTCTCTTATTCATTCATGTTACAAACAACCTAGCCTCTTTCTCCAAGTTTCTATTTCTCTCTTCCTTCTCTCTAAAAAACTTAATCTTTTCTCTAGACTATCTTCACAACCACTAAGCCCCATCCAACCAAATTCAATTATGTTGTAGAGGGCATCAAGAGCTATACGGGGATGTTTTTCATTTTAACTTTGGATCTCATTTTCATAGAAGCTTACAAGGTATGGGGGAGTCTTTCCATACTCTTGGAACCTATTGGTTGAATTGGTGAAGCTAAGTTTCCCAAATGGTGTTGTTAGTTTGTGATAAATTTTGTATTTGGTTTTGTTTGGTGCAGTGCGAATTATTCTGTTAGAATATGGTGATTTGGACTACAAAATGAGTTCCTTGACCCCAAAAACCTAGGAAACCATAAATGACATGTCTCATTTGGAGTTGTTAGGGCAAATTATGTATGCATATACCTCCTTTTTCAAAAACTTTAAAGTTGGGATTGGAATATGTGATTATAGACCATAAAATTGAACTCACTAGGTCCAAAAACCTAGGGTTAGACATAAAATACACCCCATTTGAGTTAGTATAACTCTTGGAATCATAATTTCAAGTTTTGTTCTTTTAGTAAAGTCTACTTTGTTTTGCTCAAACTGTACTTGTGGGCTTCATTTCTATAGACTTTGATCATTGGAAAACAATTCTTCATTTTTGAAAACATAGTGTTTGATATAAATTTTGCACAAAAAGGATTTCTACAACTCTTAGAAATTAGAAAATAAGTTTTATGAAATTTTATTACTAGGTGCATGACAATTTGGTTTAGGGCCATATATGGTAGTAGTTTTAGGAAATTTTGAATTGAAAATTGAGTTCCTCGTATTTAAAAGCCTTGACATGTATATATGGTTTGTCCTAAATAAATTTCTATATAGGTGGGAAAATTGATTTTAAAATGAGTAATGATGTGTGACTCCAAATGAGATTTGGTTATGAATGTGTATGAAATGCATGAAATTAATGATGTGAATTGTAGAATGTATTGTTTATTTGATGCAGACTTTATAATGTGAAATTGTGATAATTGGTCATGAATGTGTATGAAATGCATGAAATTGATGATGTCTATTGTAGAATGTATTGTTTACTTTGCTGGAAACTTTATAATGTGAAATTAAGAGAATTAGTCATGAATGCATATGAAATGCATGAAATTAATGATGTGAATTTTAGAATGTATTGTTTACTTTGATGGAGACTTTATAATGTGGAATTATGAGAATTGTTATGGTATATGTTGTAAGACCAAATGAACGTGACCACTTGGTAGAACATGTTGCATGTTATGTATATGAGTTTATTAATGACGTTAATTATGAACTGTTGTGCTTTGGGATTGGGTCCGGGGGTGTCCAACCCTCAACAAAAGTTTACTTTAAATGTCTTGTAATGATTTGATAATCATGTATGTGGTGGTGTGTAATTTTGTTTACTTTAAATATCTTGTAATGATTTGATAATCATGTATGTGGTGGTGTGTAATTTTGTAAAGTGGATTATTCCATTTGAAGGGTTTGGGATTGTGGCCCTAGAGAGGAAAGAAAATTAATGTCCTTTCTCTCTTGATATGCTTGTGTGTGTGCATGATGGAGAATGACATGTTGGCAAATAAAGTATCTTCGGGTGCTGACCTCAATTTTAGATCAACATACCTCCCAAAAGAGAGAAAATGTTCATGACAAAGAAAAATGCCACCAACTTATGACATAGTTGTAATGAACAACAACAAAATTATGAAATATCAACCGAAGGATCCAATTTCATGCGTAGACTTATCATGATTCCATAAAGATGCAAATTCATATAAACTGAATTTGATTAGAAAATCTTCTAACATTCATTAACAAAAATTGAAATCACAATCACAACGCCTAATTAAAGTGAATTCAGACTCAATTAACAATTGATTTGGGTGCTCAATCAATTACGTAACCTTGATTAGATTGGATTAACCAATCCAAAACTACTTCAATTCAAACCTCAATACGAATTCAATATCATGAAACACATAAAGAATTGAAAAGAAAAGAAAAGAAACGATTAGAATTCGTGAAGAAAGAAATTGGGAATTCAAAGCCTAACCGCACTTGGAACCTTGAATTGATGGAGGGGTTTAGCTTTTCATAACAATCAACATTAAAGACTACCAAAATCATCAAGTTGCAACGGAAGGATGAACAAAAAATGAAAAGAAAGAAGAGAAGAGAGAAACTTGCTTTGTACTCTAAGTGAGAACCTAAAAAATAAGAAGTGAATGTTACAACTAAACTTGTTGTAGCTATTATATACTAACCCTCACAACTAATTAAAACTACCTCACAACTAATTAAAACTACCTCAGAAATTCGTGTACTAGCAATTGTGCATAGCAAGAATCAAACTTGTCACTTTCACATTATTAAGATGACGCTTTAATCAACTGAGCTAATAAGTCAATTATGTCATAAGAAATTGACAAGGAAGATTACGTGACTTGGAATTTTTAGTTGATGAAATTTCTATTTGAGGAGATAGGAATGGAGACAAAGGATTTTGTGGGGCAAACCATACGAAGAAGTAAATTGATTTGCTTATATTTTTATTGATCTGACACCTTAGGTGAATTGTAAACTAATTACCAAAGTAGCATAGTTTGTAATGTCAAGGGTGATTTTGCCACTTTCACCGACAGGACACCTAAAGGCGAGTGAAATTTCAGTCTGACGTCTCATGCAAAATACCAAAACATGAAAATAGCAAAAATCACCCTGACATGTAAATAATTTACAAACTATAGTTTTTTGAAATAACCAATTTAGTAAAAAAAGTCTCAGGCTTCCTTGCCTACGTATTATTGTTTAGGTAAAAAAAAATTCACTTAATTATGCACTTTGGAATGAAGTAATTGCCGAGAGATGTCCTTGCATCAGTTCACTTGACCAAATTGATGAAGGAAATTTTCATGAAACTTCTATGTGGATTCTAGGAATACCTATTCACCATTGGCTCTCAAGACATCATTGAAATTCCTACTCATGATTTTTTTAGATCTACAATAATTAAATTGTACTATTTTATATTTTAGATTGTGAGTAAAAATATGTAAAAACATTGCTAATGCTTAGTTGGAACATTTCTTGTTCTTACTTTAGCATAAAAAAATCACTTAATTATGTACTTTTGGAATGAAGTAATTGCCGAGAAATGTCCTTGCATCAGTCCACTTGACCAAATTGATGAAGGAAATTTTCATGAAACTTCTATGTGGATTCTAGGAATACCTATTCACCATTGGCTCTCAAGACATCATTGAAATTCCTACTCATGATTTTTTTAGATCTACAATAATTAAATTGCACTATCTTATACTTTAGGTTGTGAGCAAAAATATGTAAAAACATTGCTAATGCTTAGTTGGAACATTTCTTGTTCTTACTTTAGGATAAAAAAATCACTTAATTACATACTTTTGGAATGAAGTAATTGCCAAGAAATGTCCTTGCATCAGTCCCCTTGACCAAATTGATGAAGGAAATTTTCATGAAACTTCTATGTGGATTCTAGGAATACCTATTCACTATTCCTTAAAAAACTCGAGGAGATGGCAACACCAAGAGAACTAATCATCAATTCTCATCTTTTTTGGGCTTGATTTTGGAGGGATCAGCCTCTCGTGATCAACATGGCTTGATCTCCACAAGGTAATATATGCTTTTCCTTTTCTTTTTCTTCCCTTTATTTAGCTCACTTTTTTCCGTTAATTATAACCTCATGTATAATTTTTCCCTGTTGCGCCCTAGAAACTCCTGTTTCAGTGAAGAATCTGTGTACTTGGCTAATTTGATTGCTTCTTGTTTTGTCCCATTTTGGCTGAGAGAGAATGGGTCAAGAGTTTTCTCCGTTTTGTACATGTGAATGTTGTCTTGTCTGTGTAAAAAAAATTATGGAACGTGGACTTTCGAAATGTTCCCATTCTTTCAAATTGGTACATCTAATTTTCTTCTTTAAATCTAAGCTAGTCTAGATATACCTCTCATCTGAATTGTGATTAATATGTTGGTTTTAATATTTTTAGCCTAATTATGTATTAAGCAAGTGTTAAATTGCTAGAAAGTAGAGACTATGCAAACGCTTTGAGTTTTCATTTCCTGCTGCCATCTGTATGAGTATGACTGTGAAGTTTTTAACATGATCTTGAGCTGCAAAACTTGAAATAATTGAAGTATGGTTTCTCTCCTTAGAAAGCTAACACATGTGGTTTACACGTTTAAGTTATTTTTTTCATTTGTTGTCAACGTTGATGTCAGAGTCAAGGTTTTTTAAGCATAATTTAATGTTTTAGCAGCACGTACTATTTTGCTTTGATATTTTTAACTATCCAAACCCCTTCTAGTGCAATCTTTGAAGTTGAACCCAGCTTATTGGACTTCAACCTTGTTTGGCAATTTAATGGAAACACGTTTTTGATGAAAAAAATAATAATTTTTAATTTGTTGTCCATAAGTACTAATCCCCTTCTTGTCAATTTTCTTGTCAATACTTTATAAATGACATTTCATATTTATTATTCTTCAGATTATCCCTTTGACACTTCAAGTACTACCAACATTGATTAAATCAGACTAGTGAAATGTCAAAAGAAAAGGACTCAGCTGACAATCAAGTGGATACATTTTCTGAGCCAGTCATGTTGGAGAGATTTCATACACTTATGGAGATTGACAATCTGCATCTTGAACCAGATTGGGATCCGATTGCTGAACTTGATAGCATCTTATCTGATAGTTATAATATGTCTTCCATGTCCACTCACTCAGCAACTGTTTCAGAAATTGAAGTCCATGGTCCAAATGTGGCAGCTATCCTTGAAAAATTGGAGACCCTTTTGGAGACCTCCCTTGAAATTCTCTCTTCTGATGATGAAGTCAAGCAACAATTCCATCATGTTTTGGAGCAACTTAGCCAATTTAAAGATCAAGTCCCTGTCAGGCTTCATGCTGTGATTTACAAGTTAAAAAGTTTTATTGAAGATGTTGATATCAGATATGTGACTGCCCAAAAAACTATCCAAGATTATGATCAGCTGCTCGAGTCAAGGTCTCTTCTATCAAAGCAATTGGAAAGTGCCAAAGCTCAACAGGACCAAATTAATTTGAAAGTCTCAGAAGGTAAGACACAATTTGAAAAGATCAATTCTGAGATTGATGAACTAGAGCACAAGTTATGTGCTTTGGTTGTGACTAGAGACAAGCTAAAGAGGGCCTTGGACTCTTGTGATGCTGAAAATAACAAGCTAAAGACTCAGGTTGCAAAATGGGTGCCAGAATGCAAGAGTATCATCACAGCTTTGAAGGAGTCTGAGACTTCTTACAAAGTGGCCCTAACCGATAAGAGGAAAACCGAAGATGAATGGGCTGATCTGAAGAAGACCTTTGTAGCTAATAAGATTTGAATCATCTCAATTTATGCATATCTTGACATTAGGTCTTAGCCATATGCTCTTGTTTCACCATTTTCATTATTTTGTCACCTTTCTAGGCTGACAATGAAAATTTGGTTTCTCTGATGTTGCATTGCAATTTTCCTTGCTATCTGTCAATCTGTTTAAGTTCACATCAAATTATTTATTTTGCCAATTCACTTTCATTTCTGACAATTTTATGACTATCGAACATGCTTTCTTCTCAGTTATTTTGATCTGACAAAATATCAGTTAGCAGTTACTATTTAGGTTGGACTCTCAAACTAATACAAAACAAACTGAACTGTACTCTTCTATTAATCTTGACTTGATTGCATTTTAAAGTTTTCCAAAATTCATTGAAATTGAAATCTCAAAATTTTAATTTAACTTACTAAACGGATTCAAATTATGTGATTTTTGTTTTCTGATTTTTCAATAAACAAAAAGATACAACTGAAACCAAACACAAGTGACATGATGGAAACATGGAATAAAAGCCTTAAGGAGACCTGGACAGAAAATTTAGGCATCAAAAGCCCTTGTTAAGAGCTCAACAGTCAACACCACAAAAAATTGCAGCAAAATCGGTATATCTTTGGGTGTATAAGGTGAAAGAGGTGAAGAATGTTTGGGAATTGTAGGTGTTGCTGTTGAATAAAGGATGAAAAGGAAAGTGAAGAGGAAACAATCGAGAAAGAAAAAGAGGGACGGTGCACATATGTTAGTTTCTCCCTCAGTTATTACTTTGTTTTAACGTCTTAGTAATGATATCTGATGTTACATTCTAAGTTATAAATTTCACTCCTTACACTTTAACATTTTTTAAATACTCATACATACAAATGATGATAGGTAATTTCATATATTACAAATCAAAGCTGGAATTACTTTCTAAA
Source organism: Glycine max (assembly GCF_000004515.6). NCBI lineage: Eukaryota > Viridiplantae > Streptophyta > Magnoliopsida > Fabales > Fabaceae > Glycine > Glycine max. Next base: position 3,396,346 of record NC_016088.4, on the reverse strand, counting down.
AAAGAACAAATGAGTTGAACTATATTTTCTTTTCTTTTAAAAAAATCTTTTGAAAAATGCCTAGGAAGATGATTTTGTTGAACAAGCATATGACGATGATCAAATGATAGGTGTATCAAGCTGTCTGAAAAATTTTAAAAACACAAAATCTCAAGTCAAAGTCAAACACTAGAAATTTATAATTGTTCATCCCACAATCTATGGTTATTTCTAGTCCTTGACAAAAACAATAATAATGCCTACTTTTTCATTTTCTTTCTAAATTTATATAGGTTCTGCTGATGCCTAAGATGAAAAAAAACATCCACTTAGTGCTTGTTTGGTTTGACTTTTTGAAGAATTAATTATGATTTCAGAATTGATTTTTGATATATTTCCATATATTTTATTTTATGTTAGAAAAAAATTCATAATTGATTTTGGGTCCAGAATTGATTCTGATTTAATGTAACTTTGAGTAGTTTTTGCATTGGATCCAAAATTTTGTATTGAATTTTACTCTTAATTTTATAATAAAAGATCAAAATATAAATCACATTACTTTAAAATTTCATTCAAAATCAATTTTGTCAACATTCATCCAAACATATACTTATAATTTTTTTTTAAGTTTGCTGGGATTAGTAGTGCAGCACCTTGAGACATTTTTTTGGGGCGAATGGTGGTGTTATAATCTCTGTGTGTATCTTCCTTTTTTATCCAATATAATGTGTGTGAGACTCTTGGTGCCTGTTCGGTTTCAGGTTGAATTTGTTAAAATTATATTAAAATACTAATTAATGTGATTTTAAGTAAATTTTGATATATTTAGTTTCATATTAAAAAATTTACTATGTGTCTTAATTAATTCTAAGTTAAAATAACTTTAAATAATTTTGTCTTAAAGACTCAAATATTCTCCTTAGCTTCAGTGATCATGGTCATTAGTCATAGCCCAATTTGGGCTTGCTTGCTTGCGTCTAACAGAGGAGAGCTTTGCACCTTTGGGCTAAATGGACGAACTTCATCTGGGGCCTTATGAAATGTTTTAGGATGCAATCCATTCAGATGAACAAAATGTGGGACATGTGTATGAAGGTTCTCTCAACTTGTCAAACGAGGAAAATGACAATTTTGCCTCACATTTTGCCTTTTTTGGTCAGGTCAGGTCTATGGTCTGTACTATAGTCTGCAGTTGTAGGGGACCCAAAAACCTTGGGTTTTGGAAGTGACTTTGTTTTCACATGGTCACTATTAGCATTAGATTTGGAGCAACACTATTAGATATGCACACTCCAACTCCACCATCACTTCCTCCTTGTTATTATCATCATTAGGGTTTTCTTTTTCACACACAAGAGAAACCTATGTCAGGTGTCTGCTAAGATTTCAAATTTTTCAACAACAATGGTTGGTCAACTGCTTCTTCAACGTTGACATTTTCTCTCAGTCATGTTTCCTTAATGCTATTTTTTTTTTCCTTATCTTTGCTTGTTTTTCCACAATCCATGAGTTGGCCTTAATCCCAAAACAAGCAAAGATAATAACTTTGTTCAAAACCACCACATGGGTAGTGCCACACTGCCACTCTCTTTTTCTCTCTCATTCCAACCTCAAAATCTAGACATGCTCTAATTTGAATTTAGAATACCATATCTCTCAAAATGTATAGGGTTCACTCTAAAATCCTTAAAAGCAATGGTGCTATCACCAACCCCCCTATTTTTGCTCGATATTCTTCTTCTTCTTCTTCACCCTCAGTGCCTTATGTTTCTAACTACCAGAAACAAACAGCTCCATCCCCAACTTCTTCATCTGGGAATAGAATAAGCCCTGCAATTCTTGTCATCATAGTAATTTTAGCAGTGGTGTTTTTCATCTTGGGTTTCCTTCACTTGCTTGTTAGATTTCTCATAAAGCAAAGGTCTTCCTCCAATTCATCAATTTCCCAATCAAATAGATACCCTGACATGTCTGAATCAGATGCTTACCAGAGGCAGTTACAGCAGCTCTTCCATCTTCATGACTCAGGTCTGGATCAGGCTTTCATAGATGCTCTCCCAGTCTTTTTTTACAAAGAGATAATTGGCTTGAAGGAGCCTTTTGATTGTGCTGTTTGCCTCTGTGAGTTCTTGGAACAAGACAAGCTCAGATTGCTTCCCATGTGTAACCATGCTTTTCATATTGAATGCATAGACACATGGTTGCTGTCCAATTCAACTTGCCCTCTTTGTAGAGGGACTCTCTATTCGCCAGGCTTTGCCTTTGAGAACTCAGTTTTTGACTTTGAAAGTCAACTTAAGGAAGATGGGGTGTCAGGAAGTGGTGGAGTTGGTTCTGTTAACAAAACTACAGAAAGTTACATAGTGAATGGGAAAAGGGTGTTTTCTGTTAGGCTTGGAAATTTTAGAAGCACTAATAATCAAGATGTGGTGGTGGAGAGAGGTGAAGGAGAGAGTAGTAGTGTTAATTTGGATGTGAGGAGATGCTATTCAATGGGGTCTTTTCAGTATATTGTGGCTGATTCAGATCTGAGAGTGGCTTTAGGCCCTAGCAGTGGCAGCATGAGACAACTACTGAAGGGAAGAGCAGCCACAAATGGAAGTTCTTTCCTTGATGGAGATGCTGTTGAGGGCAAGAAAATCAACATTGCAAGGAAAGGTGAAAGCTTTTCTGTTTCCAAGATCTGGCAATGCTCTAGGAAAGATAAGTTGACAGGCTCATCAGATGCTCATTTCCATAACTCTACTGTCACTTCGACTTTGCCATGGATGAATAAAGTCAGAGGTACTTGACACATGAAGCTAGTTTGTATTTTAACTAATTTCACATTTTCATTGAAGGAATCCATTTGTTGTGCACCAGCAATTCCTCTCACTTTGATTTTACCCTTTTTTATTATTTGTAGTGACAGAACTTGTAATTGTACCATAACATAATTTCAGGCAATGCTCTTTGAACGAGAATTAATCTTGAGTGAGAGTGTAAGGAATATAACTCTTAATTCTATCATGTATTGTATTATGTATTTATTTTGTCACACAGCAAATAGCTTTTCGCATCACGTTTTTTATAGTACCCTTACACATGGTAAAAAGGAGGGAGGAAAACTGAATTTGCAATATTCCCTACACCCTTAGTCAAAAGGACACAAAATCTACATATTCTAGGCGCTAATGGGGTTAAAAAAATTATATGGATATCTAATCATAAATTACCATATATAATAAGTTTAATCATTTTTATAATGATTATCTTACCATGACCAGAATCAAGCACCTGTTTTGCTCACAGAGAGTTTATGAAAAGCTATAAGCTAGTAGAGGTTGTAAGGAAAAAGAGTAAAGTTGTTAGTGCTAGGAAAAAAATCATAGCATATGGTCTCGAACATAATATTTGAAGGTGGCCCCTAATGCCATGTGATTATTTGTTCAAGTGTCAAAAGTGGTTTTTAGTAGCAATTTCTTTCAAGGAGCAGGGAGATGAAAGTGAAGTCAAATTGGGGTTGCTTTTTGGATGCTGTGGTTTTCGCTAGGGGCTTGCTTTTTTCGCTTTTGGGTTAAAAAGAAATGAAAGTGTTACAAAGGAAGGATTCTATTCCTTCTTCTGTTAGCTCATTCTTGTGTATGACGACTCTCTATGGAAGTGTATCCTTTTTGGATGGCTTAGCACATGACACACCAAGATGACCAAATGGGTGCAAGAGATTTTCAGATCAAGATTGTGGTGGGGTTATAGACTCGTAGAGTGCTCTCAATCTAAAAGATGTTTTTTTTATTTGTTTTCTGTTTTATTATTCTCAAGCTTTTAGGATTTGTGAAGAAAGTTAAGGAAAGAAGATTTTAGTTGTTTTAATTGTTTTTTCATGAATTTTTAAAATATGAAAAATATGAAATGTGTTTTTTAACCAAAATAAATAATGGACTTAAATGTAATTTTGATTCATTTATTCTACTCGATTGCTGCTTTTATTTTAAAATTAAATATTTGATCATCTTATTTTAAAAAAATCATAATTACTCGGTGATCAATTAATATGTCTGATAAATTTAAGTCTAAATAATGCATATAATGTGATTCAATAACAAACTACTAATAAATTTATTAATTTTTATAATAATTATCTTAAAATCATAATAAGAATAAGAATGATTTATGCATTTCGATAGATTAAAATTTTTTACATTGATTTGTATTAAACTCAAATAATTATAAATAAAAAAATATTAACTAAAAACAAAAAGCAAGCCAAACACATCTTTATATTTTATATTTCTCTTTTTGAAAACTTGATTAATGCTAATTACACGCATTTCTGTTATTTCCTCTACTGATCTAGCATTCAATTTTGTCTTTAACTCTTATAAAGTCTTGGGTTCACTTCATATTTTAGTAATATTTTGTTAACAAGTCAGATCTACGAGTACACCAATATAAACAGGTGATATTTATAGGCTGTCATGTAAATTTTCATTGAGATTAGTCGTATATCCTAATTTTGGAACGGGAAAACTTCCTTTCTCCAACTGTCTACCAAAATAACAATCCTTCTATCCTAAATAATATTCACCATTTGCTCATTCTTTGAAAAATCCTACATTAAAAGCCAATTCTCACTACATTGCTGATCCAATATCATATATACATATATATATGATTGTTGACATACTCTCACCTCTTTTTTATTTTTTTTAATTAGAGTATGTTAGTAATTTATATCAAAATATTTGGATAAAAAAATTAAATCATCTCTTTGTTTGAGTTACTTTATTTTAAGGATAAAACAGTAATTTGATCCTTAATTTGAAAAAAAAAAAAAAAAAACCTTCTCTCTCCTCTCTTAATCTCTTTGCTTCTCGCGCATTCATCTTTGAGGCTTGAGCAGTGTAGTGTGTAACGTCATTGTTGGAGGAACTTTGGAAGACTCTTTAAATGTTGAAGTTGAATTTGAAGTCTCAATTGGATTTCTTAAGTTTCAGGTGACATGGATGTTGTTGTTTCAGACTCCAAACCACCGTACTCTCAAGTTTCATCAATATGCCTCTTTATTGAATCATTGATTTATTTCTTGCCACTACATTATTTTTCATATGATTTTATGATTTATATATGTTAATTTGAATGATAATATGAGATATGAGGAAGACTTTTTTTGCTTCTACATCCCTTAAGTGGAGGAGGTATGGAGGATCAACATGTTTAAAGATAAATGAAGGAGAAAATCGAGATATGAGAGAAATGGATTCAACGGTAGAGGAGGAAAGATAATTTTTTTTTAAACTGAGTACTAAATTACTTATTTATCCTTAAAATAAAGTAACTACAATAATAAAGAGATAATTGGATTTTTTTTTTTCAAATATTTTGGTGTAGATTACTAACCTACTTCAACTAAAAAAGAAAGAAAAGTATGCTAGCAATTATATATATATATATATATATATATATATATATATATATATATATATATACTTCTTTTGTTTGAAAACAAGTATCGTCGTTTATCTTTTTAATATAACATTAATTATTTTTTATACCATACTTTTAATAAATTTAACTCTAATTTTTTAATCTAATATTAATATTATTTTTTTCTATTTATTTAATAGGATTAATTTTATAAAATTATTATTCTTTTTTATCTATTTATTAACTTATTTTATCGGGATAAAATAATCTAAAACGATATTTATTTTCGAACGGACGGATGGAGTAGCAATAATCTATGAATTAGACTTTAGGAAATTAAATTTTGATATTTTGCTTGCTCTTTTCAGACAAAAGCACGTAGTAACCGGAGTACATATCTGGATTCTCCACCTTGGTTACGCCAAGGCTTTTATTATTCTTTTGGGTTAAGTTCTTAAGGCTAAATGAAAGAGTAAGAAACAGTGCACACACCTTGATGCTGGGGCCTGGGGGAAAAGGTAAAGTTGTCCACCTCCTCATTATTGACCCATAATAATAATGGGGTACATCTGTTATATATGATCACCGACTATACCTTAGCAAAGTGACAGAGAGGCACAATGTGACCCCAAATTTAAGAAGGGGGATAAAAAGAAAGAAGAAAATTAGTTTAGTATTGGTGGTAGGATGGATCTCATATAGAAATATACCAACTCTGCATAGTCTACTTGTTATTTATTAAGAGATATATATTGTGCCAAGAAAGATATCGGCTAATGATGTTTGTCTCTCTCAAATTGATTCAGTGTGATGGAGGACAATTTTTGCAATTTTTGAGGTGGGTCTAAGGTGGGGCAAAGAAAAGAAACGAGGTGGTTAAGCATGAATTAGAATTTAGAAGGCGTTTCCCATGAGAAGACGTAGTTGGAATTAAAAAATAATAATTAATAGACAACCACAATATTATTCAAAACTTAGTGAAAGAGAGACATATGAAAGAAAGAAAAAATTGTGTATTATAGGTGATATGTATAATAAAAAACAATGATAGTTAGATATATAAAATAATAAAATGTTCAAATATCACCAATCTTAGAATTAAGAACGTAAGTTTTATAATATCTTTAAAGATGGGATGAAATCTAAAAGAATTGGTAAGTGTACATGTTCAGATGATATAAATGTGATTGTCTGGAATCTGAACTCTATGAAGTCTCTAATGAAAATTTTTAAGGATTGTCCAGAAACCATTTACAACTTGAGTAAAATCGTTTAAAATATATTTTTAGAACCTGTGTCATGTCGTTCAAAATTAAATTTTAAGACTTTTACACAACTCAGTGAAAAAGTGACAAAATAAAAGGAGAATATTAAATGTACTAGCCTTGCACAAAATTAAAAAAAAATACTAATGCATTAAAAAAAAAGTGCTAAGAAGAATTAAATTGTATTTATACACTCCTTTTGAATGAAATAAAATAAGTATTTTTATCTCAAAAAAAAAAAACAAGTACATCTTGTTAGACTATTGTATTTATACACTCCTTTTGAACAATGAAATAAAATAGACTATTATGACATTATAATAAGATAACTACGGCAAAATATTCCCATGCATTATGTGAAGATGTAGAATATTTATATAACCTTAGAGACTTCTTTCACAACATTTATTTTTTCTGAAAAATTATAAAAGGAAACGTTTATGGGGAAAAAAAAGGAATTATTTGCTATGGCATTAAACATACTCCCTCCATTCATTTGTTTGTCCTTGCTGTTATAGTTGTAAATGTTTCGCTGCTTTAGAAAATTAATGTTGCATTAAATATTTTTTTCAAGGTTATCCTTAATTAATATTTAATGAGAGTAGTGTATAAGAATAGTAAATGACTCATTAATTAAAGAGATAAAAGATATATTAAAAAATTATCTAATATTTTCTTCAAAATTCAATAAATTAATTACATTCCTAAATAGATGTGTCAAAGCCTTAAATATCATATAATCTAGAATGGAAGGAATCACTAGTATCTTAAACATTGTTAGTGTGTTTAGAGCTTGAAGATCAAGACTTATAAGAAACGAATATTTGGGAAAGATCCCGAAGAGGTTTGTGAGAAAAGATAGCAAGAAATGGAGTCTAGAGAAGGTTGTGGAGAGAATACTTAGATATCTATTGTATCTATAAACGGGTTATAGTGCAAAAACCCCAATCTGTGTCAGGAACTAGACATAACTTGGTACTTTGAAAGTAAATCAGGATAAATCTCCTGTGCTCTTGTATTTCTCGGTATTTATGTTTTTCTTTGTCTAATTAGTGTGCTAATTTTGTGAACAAGTTTTGTAAACCAATATCAAGAATATTTGTATCAAACTCATTCAAGAATCAAGAGTATTTCCTCATACCTTAGACAATCATTCCAAAGACTCATAATGTTAGACTATTTGTTTTTAACTGTCTTGAACATTTTTCTGTTTGACAAAAGTTCCGTTTTACAAAAATCTTTTGAAACACAATTTAATCATCTTATGTTTTCCTGTATATTTTCAACGTAAGTTAATCAATCCCATGCACTCTTGGCAATTTACTAAAAAAAATTATCCTCTCTCTACATGTTAATAAAATAAAGTTATAGTACCAATACAAATAATCTTAAGATCTTACACCCAAAAAAGCATAGTACTTTAGTGTGGTGCATGAGTGCTGAATGCAATAAATGAGTCTTTTAATTATTTACCTTGGATCCGTGAAACTAAAATGTTTCTAGGGGTTTTGATAGTTGATATTGTCACAAGTCTCGTACTCTCACTTGCAATGATATTTAAAAATAACTACAGAACAATGAACCCACGGAATTCTTAAATGAATTTAACAACTTGATCGGAACTTACATCACCATGTGACGGTCTTGAAGTTGGACTTTCCAAGAACCAATCAAAGTGAAAGGGCTACGGTGCTAGATAATATTAGTATTACTATTAGCTAAAATTCGTCGAATTTTCTTCAGCGTTGCAGAAAACCGTTTGCGGTTCAAAACTCAATGGAATTGTTTAAACTTACCAATCCTTGCAAATTGACTTGGGATAAACTTACACTTGATAAGTTCAGAGTTGAGTTGTTGAATTTTGAACCATGGAAATTTCTTCAATTGACCTATAAATGGAAGGGCTTGTATGCATTTTAACCTATTATATTTGTTGGAACTTTAATTTTTCCCTACACTGAAATGATATTTATAAGATAAAAGCATTCCTGGAGCGTTAGTGTTCAGAACATAAAATACTAGTCAAGTATAATATATATGTGATGATAAAATGAATAACATACGTCACAGTGGGATAATCCCCTTTCAAATTTCAATTAAACAGTCAAAAACCGAACAAGAAAGTTGACATTATTTTGAGATTACATTTTCATTAATCTTGAGGGGGAAAAGTTACATAAAAATCAAATATACCAATCGTCTAAAAGATACCAAATTGCATTCAACAACACTATAACTTTAGACAGCAAGACCGAGCAACTACCTCCGAAAAAATAGCAAGAAAGCACCTCAAGTACTCAACATGACACAACTCTCAGCGCCTTGAGAGGCAAAATTTGACTATGGCATTTTCATACAGGAATATGTTGTACTAATGTACATAAATCACCTAAGTAAAAGAAAAAGGTAAAACAACGATGTGAAGCCACCAAATCGACTTCAAATTTAAGCCAAAAAGTGGTCCAGATTCTCGAACCATACCTTCCTCAATTGAAGGAATGAAACATGAAAACCGCACCAATAACTATAGAGTGCCGGGGAAAACGAAGGGTTTTGTGCATCACCTTACTGACCCCTGATCATTGATTGGGCTTCATAAACCACGAGGAAAATTATTAACTTGTCCTTCCTCCAGTGTATCCTTGCCATTTATCTTGTATGCAATCCTTATACGCATGACAAGAGATTTCTGAAAAAAATAGTTGCTAGCAATCAAGTCTTCTCTAAGAAGCACTTATACATTTACATTTAAATGTACATACAGGAAAATCATCTCAGAAAGTGTACACCATATACATACTCACAAAGCACAAACAGAGAAAAGGAGGGGGTGGGGGGAGTTTAATCCATGATTGTCAATCCCAGATGATGCCATGAAGTGGCAAACCCCAAAAATGGTATAGCAGATTGCAAATAGCAGGATAGCCACTATGTAAAGATTATAAATACAAGGATAAATCCCTTACGCTACATAATTTCACAACAGTAAAAATTAATCCAATATTAAAGACATTATTCATCATTAATAATCTAAAGTCCAGACTATAAAAAACAAAGAAAAATATGATTTAATGTGATGCCTAATGACAGTTTCACTGTTTGTGCAGTTAACTAAAATATCATTGTTGGCTTTGATGAACGATCAGAAAAGTAGTGATCACTCAATAACCCCCAGACACAAATAATAAGCAGTTTTGCAGCACTTAATATCAAATATAAAAATAAAGCATAAACTAGCTGTTTCGCAGCAAAATGCCAGTGATCAACATTCTGTTTAGAATTTAAATCATACAAGGACATGGTAGAACACAGATATTTACAGTAAAGCTATAGTTACAAAGACCATCTACCTTCCCATGTTGGCTATTAGTAATTTTCAAACTTTGGGTTATGGACCCATTTGCGGGAAGAGTATTGCTGCTAGCTGGATCTAAGTGCAACTGAAGAAACTGAAAATTGAAACAAAATATGTAAGTACTAGATGATGGAAGGTAACAAAGCAGTTCAAAAGATTTTGAAATTCCAACAAAGCACCCAGTAGAACGGCTCACAATTATTGAATATTAAAGAATAGATGTAACTATTTAGCACTCAAAAGGTCAGATAACTAACTAGACTAATATAAAGGAAATTATTAAGCTATTGACAGCTACAAACATTTTTATCACTAGAATCCATTTAGAGAGAAACAAACAGCCAGCATGGAACTTTAAGTTACCATTATAACAATGAAGATTATGATATTGTTAAAAGCAGTAAATTCAAATGATATCTTTATAATTACAATAATCATGATGATCTTAGCACTGCATGCAGAAAGCTTAATAGCATACTGATTGGAATACCTTAGGAACTGCTGCCTGGAAAACAAAATCTGTATATGTATTGGAGGACAAATTCATAAAAGTAGCCTGGATAACTGTTGTTTGTGGGTTTCCTGGTTGTTTTGAGAAATTGAATGTCAACCTCAAGGAGCTGCTCTCAAATGCAGTTACAGATGGATAAACCGGTCCATTGTTTTCTACTCAAGATAAGAAAGGACAAGAATTCAATACTTTGACTATATTTCATTCAATGACAATGCCCAAATGCTAAACAAAGTTTACAACCTGTTGGCGGGATGGGGGCAAATCCATCCAATAAATCCATCATAGGAGCAGCATTTGAAGTTGTTTTTGTAGAAAGTGAAAGAGATGAGAGACCATCCAACGAGGAAACTGGTGCTTTGTTACTCGAATTGGAGGATAAGATGTCTACTGTAGATGAGCTGCTTTCGACAGAAGGTGATCCAATAGACAAAAGATCCAAAAGAACATCGTTGCCACTTTTTGAAGCTTGGCCAGCAACTAAAAATGCAAATAAAGTCAGACATGCTACAAATATGTTTCATGGAATTATTCAGTATTCACAATAAGGAAAAATGAATAAGTTTGCATGTTTCTTTAACAAATCAAAATGGAAACAAGCACCCCGGCCAAAGCCTTATCCCATTAGATGGGGTAAGTTACATGGATCAAACAATGTCATTGGGTTTTATCAAAAACTAAATTTTCAATAAAACCATTGGGAAAAGGGTTCTTCATAATGGTTTTTCCTATGGATCAAGTGGCTCAAAAACTAAAGAAGACCTCATAAAACAGTACCAATTATCTTGAAGAAAAGCAGAGATGCATAAACAAAGATGGTAATTATTAAATACAAAAAAAAATTAGTTTTCAGGAATCATAATAATTTATAAGATACACTACAAATACTAACCAGATTGTTGTGATGCTGGTGAAAGATCAACACCAAGAAGGTCCTGAAGAATATCTCCTCCACTAGAAGAGCTAGGTGCAGGAGCATCATCTGAACTTAGATCAAGTAGATCTACAAGAGGAGCCACAGGTTTGGCTGTTCCATTTGGAAGATTAAATGAAGGTGCAGTTGGAGTTGAAGCTGCACCTGGTAGAGACCCAGCCCTCCTACCAATGGAAGTTGCCTCATCCAAAACTGGCATCCTTTCTACAAGTGTAGACCTGCACAATGACAGTTTCTTATGAAAGTGTGGTACAATTCCATGATCTTGATATAATATAATAAGCAGATTAATTAACCTCACCTAATATTTTGATGCTTTGCAATAATCGAATTGAATTCAATAGCTCTCTGCTGCAATTCTAGCACAAAGCTCCCTTTGAACTGAACAATAATTTCTTTGATCCTCCTATATCCATATTCAAAAGAGAATAAAACTTCCAGGTCAAAATGTCAAATATACAAAATATAAGAGGAAATAAATAAACTTGCACTGGTTGCACAAGTCTAATGCGTGGGGAGTAAGAAGTGAGGACAACCAAGGCTGAAAAAAGTTTCCCCTGATTTCTCATATAGATCAAATTGCATGGATACAAATTAAACATTTTAAAACTACCTTGAACCTGGTCTGCTGAATTTCTACTAGAAAATTACATTCTCAATGCCTCTAAAATAAATAAAAAAAAGGCAGGAAAAGAAGAAACAACACTAATAGAATCAAAATCATTCATGAATGTTCCCCTAATAGTTTAAACTTTTGGGATAGTTGGTTCTTGATATGCTGTCAAAGCCTCTATGACCAAGTGGTCATCAATTCAATCCTTTCCACCTCCATTGTTCTAAATAAATGCTGAATTTTAGCCCAAAGTATGGTTGGCCTATGCATTTCCTACACTTAAGAGCCCAAAAGGACTCTTTTGTGAGGCAGCCTGCTAGATACAAAACCATTCATGAGGTTTCACCAAACTTAAGCTTTTGAGCCAAATGGTTCTTGGCAAACTCCAATTTACGTTGTGGTGTGTGTAATAGATAATAAACCATTTGAAAAACAGATCATACTCTGAACATGAAGGGAAACGTGAAGAGAGCTTTAATAGTGCAACCAAAGCCATCGATTTTGTGGTAAGATCTGATGCATGGCGTTTTATAGCAATCTCTACGACATCAACTGCATCGAACTCAGTCACCTGTTAGCATGAAAAAAAATAAGGAAAAAACTAATTTTTTTTAAAAAAATTATATCCAATGAAAGATCATGTTTTTAGATTTTCCTATGTGCTGCTAATATACAAGCAGACTTGGGCATCAGTTATTAGTAGTCCTCTCAATCTTAAATAAAGCTGCAACTCTAACAAAGAATAAAAAGGCACAACAGGAAGGGGTATAAACTCTTTCCCCTGTATAAAACAATCAACCTATGCAATAAGAATTAAAATGAAAAAGGCAAGTCACAATCCTAACATCTATGGTTTTAGCACCAAGAACATATCATGTCCAGAATTCATTAAATTGGCAAATAATTTGGAGCATTTTCTGCCAGATAGTATGTTAAATATACCAATCAAACATGTAAACCAAATCCCGTCTTACCTCATCCAAATTACAATAATGGAGAATAACAAAAGAGACAATGAGTAAGTAGTATTGAGACCAGGGGATTTAGTTTCTATCATGGTCATTACCCATCATCCAAATAGGAGACATACAAAAAGGATCATCATAAGAAGGGGATTGTTGGAACATCTTTTACTAGAAGCTTTTTCAACCAATACATAGATCAACTTGTTAAATTATTGCCTGTGGTCAAATGATATATCATATTCATGAAACTTGAAGCAACAGTTTAGACAAATGTATAAACTTTTCAAGCAGTAGCACTCACTGTTATTGGATCTTCTATGTCAAGCATTCCAACATTATTAACTAACATGTCACCATACTCCCCAATGCACCACACTGTAACTCGAACTAGAGTCTCCTGATGAAAAGAATTAGGTAATATTATATGAAAGGCATCAAAAGCAAATTAACAGTGTGCCTAGATTTGGTCAAAGCAGAAGTGAGCACCTGTTCAGCTGACATTTGAAATGCTCTGTATAATGCTCTTACTGTATATCCATGAAGCTCAGAAGCATTGGTTATCACAACAATTAAGGCATACCATACTTCATCTTTTACAAAATTTCCAGCCTACTAACATAGAATAGAGATCAGTACATGCACCCAATATACATATATAACTAAATTGAATAGCTCAATGTGGAGAGTGGAGACAGCAAGCACCAAAACAATAATCACAATAAAAAGACAGCCCAATGCACGAAGCTCCCAACATTGAGGGGGCCTTGATAGGTAAAATGCAGCCACAATTGTGACCACAGAGGTCATTTCCACAACTAGAACTTGTGACCACCAAGTTATCAGGCAGCAACCTTACTATTGTGTCAAGGCACACCCTCCAAACAATAATCACAATACACCATCAGCAGATTTTGTGACCAACACATGGAAGCACCAAATCATAAAATGATAATAGAAGGTTGAAAAATATCAACATTATCCTTAGAGCTGATTTTAAGCATCCAAATGATTTCATAGGATGTTGCATGCCAAATGGGAAGCAAATGAACTATCACATTCACATACAATGATTAAGCTCCTCTAAAGTGGAGAGTTCACTTTAGAAGAAAAAGTCAAGAAATTTTAGCCATAGATAAGAAAATCAATGACTGTTATTTTTTTTGTATAAGCCATCAATGACTGGTATAAAATGCACATGTATAACAAATCATGGATTTGTTAAAATCTACTCTCTTAATTTCTCATTTATGGTGAGATGTCTCACTTTTTTCTCTATAGTGACTCACTTTTCACTTTAGAGGAATTAAATCCACATATAAACACACATCACTGATCATGAATACCCTAAAATAAAAAGCAAACATGTTTTGGGATTTATACCTGAGACAGAACCTTGAGCATCTGATCAATATACCAGATCTTCTCTGGGGAATACCTGAAGCATTAATAAATAAATGTTAGTCAACCAAATATATTTAGTTGTGCAATTTAAATAAAATCTCTACTTATCAGTTCTAAATTGACAGGAGGTGACAAAGTTAAAGAACAATGAAAAATGGGCCAAATGGCTTCTTTTTCATTTTACCAAAGAAAGGAGCGAGAAAAGAAATGTCCAAAATGCTATGAATTGCATGACCAACATAGGTAACATGTTCACTATCACTAACATGAGAAAACAATCATATACTTCTAAAAGAACTAATAATAATAAACTCAGTTCCTGTGACAAATCAAACGTCTTATGTTGATGGAATATCATAAGTGGTCCAGAAATTATTGGATACTGGAAAAAAATGAGATGAAGTGCATATAGTTGGTATCCTTCTCTCCTTGCACAAAAAAATAATAATAATAGAACTAAAACCAAATGAAGTATACTGAAAAAGGAATTCCATTCAGAATCTTATGGCTCACTTTGCTACAATGGAGCAAATTTTGGCAGTAAGGTCCCCTCTGAAATCAAGATCACTGACTTCCAGATAATCTATAAGCTCTTTTGCCAAGGGCTTCACATTAGTTTCATTCACCAAAACATAAACAAGTTCAAGGGCTCTTTTCTGAATCGAAGCATCTGAATCCTGAAGTTAAGAGTCAAATGATCAACTCCTTGGATTGTAAAACAAAGCTCATCTTTGTCACTGAATGAGGGAAGACAAATCAAATACCTTCACACATTCTATAATTGTTGCACGGTGCCTCTGTACTGCCTGAGCATCAGCAGTTACAGCCTTCATTAGCATGTTTAATGCCACATATCTAAGGGAAGAAGGTAGAATAGTAAGATTCACCTCAATAATTTAACTCAAAAGAAAAAGAAAAAAAGAGGGACGGGATGAATATAGAGCTTGAAGAGCACTAGATGCGATATTATTTTATCAGCCTTCATAACGTGCTAAATTAAAGATTGAATGAGCACACAATTTCATCTTTTATAGTAATATTTAAGTTAGAGGTGTCTTTTCTGTCAACAGCCAAAGCCACAATATTAGTCACAGCCTGGCATATATTTCTCAAACAGTATATTACAAACATAATTGTGACCAAAATAAATTCAAACTACAGAAATTTCAGAATACAGCCAATAACTGCAAGTATCAGCTAATTAAATGTAATCAAACCACAAACCCAGTCTTTGTTATAATCAAGCAAATGTTGTAATTAATATATTGGGGATCCCATTCTTTTTTAATTTCTTTTTAAATGTGAAGATAGTAAAATTGGTAAGACAATAATTTGATTGCTTAAATGATTGACTGCGTCCAGTTTACTATAGCTCATCTCAAAAATCACCAAACCATTGTACATATGCAATAGAGAGAATGCAAAGACATCATTTCATTGCTTGAGCAGCATAGTTCCCAATGATTCTAGTCTTTCTTAAATCATAATTTTTTTTTGCATACCTCATCCATCAATCACAGAATTATAGGAGAGAGAATACATCCACCAGATCATTATGCTAATGATTTTATAGACTTTGTTGTCATTCATTCAAGACTCTCTCTCTCACTCACCCTCACACACACACAAACACTTCCATATCCAGTAAGCATTCAACTATAGAAAGGCATTAGGAAAAGTGGGAAACATGACATAATGATTAATGATCAGTAATAGACAAATGGGATCATTTCTATACCAGTTAAAAACAAAATCCTAGATGTTCCATTTCAAGTTATAAGCTTACAAGGACTAACATTAAAAAGTGATTACTCTCTTCATATTCAGTTAATATCAGTCAAAATACTGATTTGCAGGCATCTGACAGATCTAAGTCACTTGCCATGAGTGTTATAGTTGTAAGTTGGAGCATAACAGGAGAATGTTTGAAGGACTCAAGAGATCAATCCTAATAATCAAGAGCACTTCCTAGATTCTTGTATCAATTCATTGGACTGTAACAAACATTATTCCCAAGTTGGAGGAGACATCTTAGACCTCTTACAGTGCTTATGTTTTTGTGCTTCTTTTGGCTTTTATAGTGGAACTTTGCAATGTGAACACTCAACGTGCTCGTGTTAGTAGGTCTTAATCAAAATTCAGTTATTTATGAAAGAGAAGCCATGACCAGAAATAAACCTGATATTGTTGTCACGATTTGACAAAAATCTTCCCAGGATATTAATGGCAAGTACACGTAAGCCACCATTATCTTCAATGCTCATTATTGTTTGAACACATTCATATAAAATGGCATTCCCTGCAACTTTATTTGACTCAGTCTTTGTAGCCACCTAAACCAGGCAGCAAGTGTAAAAATTATCAGTCTTGAATTTCCGAAGAGATGACCACCAATAATAAGCAATAGTAGATTAAAATTCATTTACTCACATAACAGATTTGGTAAACAGCAAACAGAACCTAAGAATATTGAAACAAATTATCTAACTCTTGATTACTACAGCAAGTGGTTAACACAATTAAAAAACTTAGCTTGGCAAGTTAATTGGTGCATCTCACAGTGACCAAATCATGCATGTAAACTTACAGCATAAATTCTAGTGCCTGACCAAAAATAAAACTCATTTTTATAGCATACAATTATACATCGACAACAAAAGCCCCTCCATTCTCTTTCAACCCTCCTTATAATCCTTCAAAGAATTAGATATAAATATACAGCTAAATGTGCATTTAAAGATAGAAAAAAATCCTGCTTTTCAATGGGTTTCTATTTCAACAGTTACTTACAATACAAGACCCCTCCCTGGCTCTCCCCATTACACATACATGCACATGCACAAAAGAAAAAAAAAATACAAAATTTTTTTAAAAATCTTCAACTTTAAGTATATTCTACAAAGTAATCAACATTAGTGCAAAACCAAACTGAACAACCATACATTACATAATTTTAGAATGTGGGTTTGGGCCTAACTCAACCCTTAAAACTAGCTCAAAGGATAAGGATTGTCTCCCACTTATATACTTTATTTTGGCTCTATCTCTAGCCAATGTGGGACTTGGATTTTTTTCAATCACACCTAGCACTTTTTAACAGATCTAGGATAGGCTCTGATACCATGTTAAAAACGTGGGTTATGAGCCTAACTCAACCCTACAAAACCGGATTGTAAGGTGAGGATGGCTTCCCACTTATATACTTTACCTCGGCACTATCTTTAGTCAATGTGGGACTTCAACATGTCCCATTTTGGTCACGGCTACCCACCACAATGTGGAACTTCAACACACCCTTCTTTTCCCACAACTTCAACATGCCCCCTTTTGCCCATAGCTTTCCAGCACATAAACGTGTAATGAAACATCTTCTGGCCAATGCCACCCAAACACACCAGCATCCAACTCACAATAAATGTTTGATGCCATATGAATCAAATTGTATAGCCCTTTGTAGCATTAAGGATGTCTCTTTGCCCCTAAATTTGTTGTTGCAGGCAGGACTATGTTCATGGCTTCTCTTGGAATCGTGCTTCCGGAGTTATGGTAATTACAAGGGAGTTGCTATTTTAGATGTGTATAGACACTAGGAAGCCATGCTGCAATTCTTGATTTTTTCTTGTTCTTTGACGTGTCTGGTTTTTCTTTCAATTTGGAGGATATTGTATCCTACCCCTAGTGATACTTCTCTTTGATCTAATAAAAAATTTCTTCTATAAACAAAATTTCTCTCAAGTAAAACTTTTCAATCTTTCCTAGAATGTCCATATCAATTTGTGCTTGTACTAAGGTTTGCCTTAATCAAATTCAAATCACATGCAAGTGGACAAGATATTCTAAATGGTTTTCAACATACAAGTTCATGCACAGCAGAGCCATGCAGAAATTGCAAATAACCCAATCATCGCAGCATGAACACTATAATAATATAATACCATAAAGTGCACCATAACACACAACTGACCTGGGCAAGTATGTCATTCATGGTGTCACTAGCATCAGCATTGCCTTCACCCAACACTCGCAAAAGTTTAAGCAATCTGATGTGGAGAAATGGGTCTGTGATACCGGCAATATCATACTCTGGTGAATATGGACTATTGGCTAGATCCTTAAGAGTTCTGACCAAACCATCTGTGCATTTCTGTAATAATTGTTCACAAAATGTTTTGTTACAACAAAAGCTGTCCAAAATTATGGCTCAATGTGCAGAGTTCTTCATAAAAATATGCAATCAGAGGTTAACTTTTACACCATAAAGTTGCATGTACGAACCTTGTTATTATCCCTTAACAGTTCACATGTTTGATATTTTATACCCAACAGACTTGCTTGCAAAAACTTGACACAGTGCTGTGAGCTTAAAAAAACTGATAATTTTTTAAACCATGAGTTTACAAACCCCGTAATACTAGCTAATGAGAAATGCTCAAACACTAAAAAAAAATAACTAAAGCATTTCAAATATTGCAAGGCAGTTTCAAAATTAATATAATCTACAAATTCCATATTGCGGAATATAACTTCATTAAATTACTTGTAAGTTGTAAAATTGTCAAGAATTCATGGACGTTTTAACTTACAAGTCACAAATACCAAGAAGAATGCACATATATATGGATTGTTTGATTTGCAACACAAATCTGTCATGCTAAGTCTATAGTAGATAAGTTTACTTCAAATCTTCAATCAATATCCAAAATGAGTTCTAGGAAAATACACTACATCTACGTGATTGACAATATAATTTATGAGAGATGAAAAACTACCTTCCTAATATGTTCAAGAGCTTCAGTGCTAATTTTACACAGATCTGTACAAAGCTGAACCCCAGTGATCAGAACCCCATGATGCTTCTCCCTGAGTAAGGAAGTAGCAGGGTTGATAAAATTTTCTGCCAAGTCGGGAACTTTCTTTATGATCCTTATAGAGCATAATGCTGCCTATATAACAGTGAGCACAGTTAATTTATGAGAATAAATAATGATTAGTCGTCATTCATGCAGTTAAATGGGAGCAGTTTTATTAATAACCCAAACATTAAACTACATTATAAGGTTATAATTATTAGGAAAATGAAAATAGGGAGATCACAAAACACTGACACGTGATAATATAGACAAGGCTATGGTACCAATTGTTGCATGCTAAGTACTTAGAAGGACATGCTAAGTACTTAGAAGGACGTTAATAGGTAGACGTCCACTATATGTATGAATTTAAATGTTTCAGAAGAGATAAAAACTGTGATGTAATGCATGAAGTACAAATGTACAATGAAACTCACCTTCTTCCGAATATTTGGATCTCGAAATTGAAGCAATCTCTCAACCTCTGGTGCAAGATCACGAGCCATTTCTGCTGAACAAATGTTTCCTAAAGCACAAAGAGCAAGTCCCACTATATACTGATTTGTGTGATTAAGATCTCTGTGATTCAGTTAAGGCTCTGCTATAACCCATTATTAATATTTGTTCCCTCATTTTATTTCAGTAAGTAGATCAAAATAACACATTTGTAAAATGCAATGTAAAAATCAGGGAATATAAATAAAAAAAATAAACAGAACTTTGACTAAAAACTGGATACTGTTTCAAAGAATTGGTGACCAACATTAGAACTTCTTGTCTTTCATCAAGAAGCAACATGAGGCCAAGATAACCTATTCTCTTCTCTGGAAATCCAGGAGATGCTATCAACTTGAGGCATTCCATTTGACCAAAATGTGTGGGGTAACCAAGCATGTGGATGAACATTAGCTTAGCCAGGTTCCGATGCCTATAGTCATTATCATTTTCATTTATTGCAGCACGAATGGCAGCACATTCTTTTCTTACAACAGCTCGTTCTTCTGCTGCAGTCTTACAAGCACGTATGGCCCGAATCATGTCCCTACAAGTTGGGATATGAACCAGATATGTAAAAGATATTGATTATAATTAAACACAAACAGAAACTATATATTATACATGTATTATCTTCGCAACTTGAAAGAAACCTGGAAAAATTAAGCGTATTTGATTTTGCAAACCAAACAAATTTTGAAATAAAAAGTCAATCACAAATCACATTTTTTTATCAGTGACAAATATAGTAGGATTGTAATTTCAATTCTTTTATGCAATGTTTTATCTCAAAAAGTCAAAATAGAAGGGGAGGACAAGAGATTCTCTCAATATTAACAAAGCAAATCAATACAAGAGTGCTTAAGGCATAGCATACTGCCCCCTTCCAAAACTAGATAAGTGTGTAAACAAAATGCTTCAAATTCATTGGGAGACTCTAGACTGGCCACATATTGCAACCAAAACCATAGGATGCTATGCTAATATGCAAATTCATTGCTTCACAAGGGGAATAATGAAATAAAATAAGCATGAACAACCTATACGACTGTTGACATCAGATTCAATCATTCAGATCCATGATCGATCTTGTAGGTCATAGTACTTAATAGGAACAGCATCAGTAACATTCCATGGATGAGGGAGACAAAAAACTAATAAAAATATATCACTCAGTCGCTTACAATGTTGGAACAACACGTCTCTATGCATAAGACCTTATCCTAACAATATACAGAAATACATATTGTTAATGAATTGTTCCAACGCTTTCACAAATACACGAATGAACCTCTGAAGATGTGCAATGTTTATTAAAGTTTGGCGCTAGAATCTAGAGTTCAATTTCAACATCCGATTCAGATACTACGAGAAAACCTCAACCAGCTAAGCAAAACAAAATACAACAACCAAACGAATTGTCAACATATATCACTAATTTCAGCTAAAAGAAAAACACAAAATCGTGAACGTACAACTAAAGGAGCAGTAAATTCAATTAAATAAAAATGCAGATATGATTTAAGATTCTCCGAAACGCAAAGCCCTACTCAACTACAAAACCAGCACGAAGAATAACAAGCATTCAAACGCATTGTACATGATGCGAAAGTGTGTTCGTGCGTGTGCGCGTGTCTGTGCACTCGATGTTGATCCAATTCTCGAAGAAGCAAAGAAGAGAAGGATTGAATTGCTTACCTCAAACGCGTTCCTGAAGAGAACGGGTTCATGATTGACGATGATTGTGTACGGCGAGAAGCTCAAATCGGATCCAATTGCGAGGAGAAGGAATCGGAGGCGGAGATCAATCGGAGATCCGAATCGGCGAAACGAAGAGAGATTTGGATCTGATGCGAAGCAAGAGAGTGTTTGCGTTGCGTTGCGTTGTGTGTGAGCGAGTTCTGTGAATTTTCAGAGGAAACAAAACAACTCAACACCACCGCACCTTTTTTCTCTTCTTTTCCACTTTGCAACGATTTTACAATTTTAACGTTTCAGTCACTGGAATTTCTGAAATGGAAAATTAATTAGAAAATGCCGAATAATTAAAAATGTGAATTAGGGACAGTTTCGTAAATTTAAGCTGATTATAGTAGAAATTAAAAAAAAAAAAATGTTCCTCGGTTGTTCTCATCTTCTGATGGAAGATGATACTTTGAGTATTAATTTAATTCTGTGGAGGAAGACTTTGTTACTGCATCTGCCATCAGAGGGTTGTTTAAAGTTAAATAATATTTTTTTATAATTTTTTATTGGAATGAATGATTTAATAGTGTATTTTTTTAAGTGAGTTGCTTATATAATTAATTATTAAAAATATTTTTTTAATTTAAAATTTAATGTGATTTAAGTTAATTATTAAATCTAACAACTTTGATATTTAAATAAATTTTTATATAAAATTTTTAAATTTAGGTGATATTATAAAACTTAAATTTAAGATAAATAACTTATTTAAGCGAGATGTATTTTTCATGTTGATAGAGTTTGCAAACTCATAATTAATTTTTAAAAAAACTCTGAAATGTGTGCATTTTCAACTACTGTTAGAAATAGACAAAAAGACCAACCGTTAGAAAAGAGGAGTGCCTGGTACACCTATTTTGGTGGTCATTGGGGTGCATTGACGTTATTTAACTTGGGTTTTTTTATTTTTTAATTGGGGAAAAATATTAAAAGTGTTTATTGAATGAATTGGATTTGTAGTTTTTAAAAAATGCTAATTCAATTTTATTAGTCTTTTTATTTAATTAGATTAATTTTAAATTTCAATCTAATTCAACTTAGTTTATAAAGTAACCAGGAGGGATGGAGAGGGCTGCGCCCTTGACACTTCTCATATATAATTGTATTTTTAAATTAATTATTTATGTTATTATTATAATGATTATAATGGTAATTAAGATTAGTTAGTATAAAATTATGTAAAAATAGTTATATTTATTATTATTATTGTAATGTTTAAGGTGATAATTAGAGTAAAATTGTGTAAAAAAAAGTGTGCTTATTTTTTTTATAATAATGGCTCAGGTTATTATCATTTAAAATAAATTTTAATTTTAATTTTATATATAAAAATGTTTAATATTTTTAAAAATTATTAAGTTACACATTTAAACTATAAATGAAAAAAAATTATCTCCCCTTTAACAGGTTTCTCGATCCATCCCTAAAAGCAACTTATTTTTAGTTATATGATTATTTTACTAAAGGACAACATATAAATCTAATTTTTATTATGTATACTTTTTATTAAAATAAATTTGTAATATAACTAACAAAATTATGTAACAAAAAACGTAAAATTTAAAAAAATCATTTCAAATTAATATACATATTGTATTAAAATAATGAGATATAATTTAGAGAAAAATATTGTGATAAAAAAAGTAATATTATTATTGAAGATTAATAAATAAATAAATATACGTGTATACAAGTTTATGTGATGCACTAATTTTATAAAATTATATGTGTGTATTTTTATTTTGAATTTATCTATAAAAAATTCTTTGTTTTCAAATTTTCATACAAAAAAAAGAAGATAATAGAAATATATGATAATATGCAAATATAGAAAAAGAAATATCAAATCAAATTCAAATCTCTAATACATAAAATTGAAAAATCTAAATCCCATAATGGTATATTCACTCATGAGCCAATAACTATAAATTTGACCCACCCTATAAAATTTTTACAATCACAAGCTCGATAAGACATAATTTGTTAAAAGAATATACTAACAATATTTTACATCGTTTTGTTAAAATTGTACAAATTCTATAAAAAAAAATTGTTTCTCACTTTTGAAAAAATAGAAATTAAAATTTATTGTTCAAAGTAATAACTTCCTTTCAAAACTATTATTTTTTTCCTCACTATATAAGAAGAAAATTACTCAATATAACCAAAACTTCATTTTGACTCCAAAATATGAAACCAACCTAATATAATTCATAATCAAATAATAAAATTTAGTCACAAAATATTTCAAACTCAACATTTATAATTACCAGTAAGCGTTGGGTTTAGTGAAAGAAGTCAATCTCCACAGCATGATGATCATAATATACAAAATTATTTGTAGATATATAAGGAATATGAACAGAATCCAAAAATATATTAGTGTTACGTTAGCAATTTAGCAGTAAGGTTTTCTATTAACAATCATCAGTTCAACACCCAAATCCTTGATTTTAAAAAATAAGAGAGCAAATGTCTTATTTTTTACAGGGGACTAAAATATAATTGTTTGATGCAATAATCCTTTGAGCTTGAAGCATGACAATTTATTCACCCACTATATCTTGTGCTGAAATTCAATTTTTATTTGAAAGAATGGGGTCAACAAAGATTGAACTCTTGCCCACTTGGTAATACATGTTTTGATACCATCTCATGAACCAAATCACCAGTTTAAGTTGTTTAATGGTGGTTTGTGATTGGGTTTTATGTCTAACAATTGATTTATATTTTCAACATTAAACCCTGTTCTGCCACCAACAACAAAAAAAAAAAAATAGAAGAGAAAAGGTTGGCAATGGAAAAACAATTTATTAGGAGTTCAGGTTGAATTTTCATAGTTGAAAAACAAGTTGGAAGACTGTTATTGATATGGACAAAAATTTGGTTGGGAAATATAGAGACCAAAATGCTAAAAAATTTGTTTAGAAACTAAAATTAAAATTTACAAAAAAGTTTAGGGAGAAACACATGATTAACCATCATTCGTGAAATTCATCAAATTATATTATTTTCTCCTTTAAATTTATTATTGAATAAAGCTATATAAATTTATCTAATATAAAACGTACAGAAAGTGTTAGAAAATGTATTGTCTCGTATCCTTTATTTGGTGCCTCATCTCTCACAAAATTAATTCAACTATTTGATATGATTTTTTGTGTCAAAAATTGTGTAGGCCTATTTGGACACAACTGATTATTTTTATCTGATATATATATACATATAATTGTCTGCTTACCTTTTTCTTGTTGCCATTTCTCACATAACAAATTCAACTTATTGATATTTCTTTAATAAAATATCGTGTGCTCCAATTTGTGCAAAGAAAAAAAATAATGGGCCAAGTTTGTAAGCCATTTAAATCTTGAGGCTGACGGGAAGAAACAAACAACAGAAGTGGTTACTTTTTTTTTCACAGATTTTATAAGATGCTAATATATTTCCGTTGTGCAAGTGTACAACGAAAATATATTTTTATTTTATAAAATGTATGCAAAGAAACAAAATAACAAACGGAAATATATTTTTATTTTATAAAATGTATGCAAAGAAACAAAATAACAAAAAATGATTTTGTTTGATAATTATACAAGTCAATCATGGAATCGTATTTTTGTTGTGTAAATAGGATTGAGCAGAAAATATTATAACAAAAACAATGATTTCATTTTGTAAATATCAAAGTATGCAATTGTATCATGTCTTTATTTTGTTTTTTGTTTTTTTTACCTCCATTTACATAATGAAAACATGTTTCTATTGTATCTCTGCCCAAGGGACAATTTAGAAATATAACAAAAAGGTACCTAGTGCCAATAGAAAAAGTGATAGTCCTAATAGTAATATCCCTACTTACAACCAATGCTTGGGTGTTGTTAGGTGCACCCAACATTATTGCTAATGCACCCATTACTTAAGATGAAATGACCAAAATACTCTTGATCCATAAGCCTTTTAAGTTGATCCATAAAAGGCTTACGGATCAAGAGTATTTCGTATGCTTAATATCAACATACGGATCAACTTGATCCGTATCAACCTTACGAATCAATTTGATTTATACGATTTACGGATCATCCTCACGCACACCCATCACTAATGCGAAAAAAACACAGGGACAGTTTTGATATTTTTTAAAAATGCTGGGTGTACCAACAATAATGCTGGGTGTATCTAGCAACACCCCCAATGCTTTTTGTCAACTGAAAAATGTTCGAACTTTCCCACTTGAAAAAAGTCACATGTCCACAAGCCCAACAGCTAGGAGGATGTATTAACCCAATCCACATTCCTCCTTCCTTTTAAGTTTTTACGCCTCCCTACAACTTCTGGCTGATGAATATTGTTATAACAATTCAAACTTGAGATTTTCTATCTATTTGATTTCATCTCATACTTTTCCTGTTGGAATATAAAGGGGCCAATTCAAATCATTTATTCACTAACTATTTAATCCATTTATGTATAACTTTAACTAATTTGATCAATAAATAATGAATGAATTTATAAATTGGATGACCATTTGTTATTGGATAGAGAATGAGTCATTCAACATAATGTGTAATCGATTAGATCAAGTAGTCCAAAGTTCATTAGATGAGTATATATAGGATTTTAAGAGTATGAATTCTAGATATGGATGAAAATGGGTAGAGTTCAGTAGTTTTCATCTTCATACATGCATTTAAAATAATATTTGTATTTGGTTTCATACTTGTGGAGCCAACAATTTTAATTCTCATTCTCATACCAGCTTGATACCTATATACATATATATGTACCTGTAATCTGCGCTTTACTTATGTATAAGGTTCATGGTAATAAATCAATAAAAATAATTTAATTAAAACAAACAAACATAGCATTAGTTTGTCTAACCTCAAATCGTAAATAAATAAAATTATAAAGATAATAATTTAATATAGTGGTTGTTAAAGTTGATTTTTTAATTACTTAACAAAAATTCTAATTAAATGTTTAGTATTTTCCACTCTCTTATTAGAGATTAAACACTTAGACTATTAGTCATAAAAAAATATAATTATTTTCTAAAAAAATTATATATAATATATATGTGTGGATATTCATAAGTTTTGATTATACTTTTTCATCCCTAATCCTAGATTTTACAATATTTTGTAATTGAGTAGATGAAGTAGTCCAAAGTTCATTAGATGAGTATATATAGGATTTTAAGAGTATAAATTCTAGATATGGTTGAAAATAGGTAGGGTTCAAATAGTTTTCATCTTCACACCTGCATTTAAAATAATATTCGTATTTGGTTTCATACTTATGGAGGTAACAATTTTAATTTTCATTCTCCTATATACATATACATGCACATGTAAATTGTACTTTACTTATGTATAAGGTTCATGATAATAAATCAATAAAAATAATTTAATTAAAACAAATAAGCATAGCATTAGTTTGTCTAACCTCAAATCGTAAATAAATAAAATTATAAAAATGATCATTCAATATAGCAGTTGTTAAAGTTGATGTTATAATCGCTTAACAAAAACTCTAATTAAAGGTTTAATATTTTCCACTCTCTAATAGTGATACTATTAGAGATTAAAAACTTAGATTATTAGTCATAAAAAATATAACTATTTTATAAAAATTATATATAATATATATGTGTGGATATCTATAAGATTTGAGTATACTTTTCATCCCTAGTCCTAGATTTTACAATGTTTGAGATAATATATATATATATATATATATTATTTGATAATTTTTTTAGAAAAACTAATAGATAGGTCAAATATCCATCCATAAAAGATGCTTAATAGATTATATTTTTTATGATTAAATGAGTCATTAATGAATTATATTTTTTTAATTCATTTTTTACTGCCCTTGAATTAAATAAATTAACGATTTATTTTTATACTGATTAAATTTAAAATTTATATAATCCATCTGTTTGCTACGTGTTGAAATGGGAGATCCTCCCAAGCCATTCTTATTACGAATGGTAACTAGTATGGAAATATTTTTAAGTGCATGCTTAATTTAACATATTTTAAAGAGGTCATTACTGTTTTAATTAATTTTTTCATATTTTTTCAAAAGTTGTATTTTTTGACCAAAAAAAACATTTCAGAAACGGGGCACTAAGTTACTTATCATCTTTTCCTTTATCCCTTTAATATAATGGTTATTGGCGACCAAGTAAATGATTGGTAGATATATCCAGATAAAATAAAAATAATCCTACGACATAAAAATTGGAATATAAAAGTCGCATTTACTTCATAAACTAAATTATAGATTTGAAAAAAATATATTCAGAAGAGTCAACTATAAACATAAAAATGCTCAGCACAACCACAAATTAGGTTGCTGTTGTACCTTAACGTGTTTAATATACAATAGTCAAAGTAGTACAGCAAAAAAAAAAAAAAAAAAAAAAAAAAAAAAAAAAATATATATATATATATATATATATATATATATATAATTTAAATCTAAAATCTTAATGAAAAGTAGACACGTATCATAATTCATAACTGACACTCAGCTATAAGTTCCATCTTAATTTGAAAATGAATTTAGATAATTTTTTTATAATTAGTTTAAAGGTATTTTGCTTTTAGATCCAATAAAATTAACTAATCAACTACTATTCCTTCCATCTCATTGTAATTATTGTATAAAAAAACTATCATTTAAGTTATTTAATGTAACATTAATTATTTTTTATTTATATTTCTTATAATATTAATGATAAACAATAAAATTTATATATTAATTAATGATATAAAATTAATTTTTAAAATTATAACTTTTTTTAATTATTTTTTTCCATATAAAATAATCTAATTCGATCATTACTTTTTAATTGTTTAATACAGAGTTAAAATTTTAAGAATTTAATAATGCAAAATGTCATAATTCACTCACATGCAGTGGCTTGTGGGGGCTCCCAGCATGTCATGTCATCCACTTGCGAGGAATTTTAGAGTTGACACACTCCTGTGGTCACTCGCCTTATCAGCTTCCACCTTCAATTATTATTACTCTCAAATCTCAATTATTACCACCTTCAATTCTCTCCATTCATTTGTCATCACTATTAATATCTTCTATCACCTTCACAACCCTTGTCAGTCAATCTAACTATATTGAGAAATTCAATTCAGCAGCATACTTTTAATTACGTTAGCATGTTCAAAATGTAGTGCACATTTAATTTACAATTGTAAATGTTGCAATGTGTGTTTTAATGTAAATCTATTAGATAAAAGTAAAATAAACACAGAAGTAAAAATCCTGATTAAAATAAACACCAAAGTAAAAATCCTGATTTGTTGACAATTATTTTTGTCTTAATTGTAATTTTGGAACTGCAAACCAAGTATGCTCCTAGTTTTAGTTCCATTTGTTGGAATTGTTTGTATTTGGAAATTGGTAGAACTGCAAAACGGTAGTTGAAGAATTGGTCAAATCAAACAGAAGTTATGACATGCTCCACTAGGTAGAGTTTTTCTTTGTCTAGAATCATAACAAACATGAGATGTTTGTATGGTACCCACATAACAAGTACAAAGTAAAGTTATCAAACGGTGTTTATACTTCTAGAAGAAGAACTCTAGACGAGTCAGAACTTTTCAGCGGAACAAGGACAAAAAGAGTGGAGTATATATATTACATATAATATTTCTTATATTTTATGGCAGAGAACTTCTGCTGGGCATTAAACACCATCACAATAAGAAATAGCATGCCAAAATTTCTTAATCTTACCCTCAAATGTGGCCAGAGTGACCTACAATTTGGCAAAACTGATTGAACAATTCGGATGACCAGCTTTTCCTTATAAGGATAACACTTTTTAAAAGTAATAATTAATTATACTTCCTGTACTTCATTTCATCCTCCCCTCTCTAATTAAAGCTGGATTGGGGATTCATAAATCCTAGTCTTTGTGGTTGTATATACTTAGTACTTGTTGATATGACCCATAGAACTGATTCGAGGTCGAATATAGTGATGATCATAGACAGATTGACCATAATCCACAGGCTTAATAACCACAGTGCCCTTCTTCCCATCCTGCTCTTGCACTGCCCCAAATACTATCTCATTGGTTTCCTCATGGCTTTGCTCATAGTAAGTGTGAGGGACTGATGAATGGTACTGATGGCGATGATGTTTTAGTTGTTGTTGCTGCTGTTGCTGTTGGTGTTTTAGTTGTTGCTGCTGCTGAAGATCTCCGTCCCATCCACTATAGAATGCGCGACTTTGCCAAAGTTGTTGCATCTTTTCTGCATCCTTCGACATGAAAGCATACGTTTTCCGTGGTGTTGGTGTTCTAGGGTCAATTGAAGGAGGCTCATCTTCATCTGGAATCACAAAGCTTTCTTGCACAGGCCAAGCATTTACTTGCTTTTGAGGTTGCTGGAACAGTGGTGGGCTTTGAAATTCATAGCTCTGTGGTGGGTTTTTTCTGAAACCAGGAAATAAGGCTCCCATTATTTCCACTACTGATGCCCCAGCATTAGTAAGAAGCTTCCCAATGGATCCAAAGAAACTTTCTTCTTGCTTATCCGATTCATCTTCTGATGGAATTAAAGGAGGTCTGGCAGAATTCAAGGGTTTTTGATATGGACTTGGTGAAATGCCAGACATAGCTGCACCCTCAGCCTACAAAAGCAGCAGATGAATAAATGACTCAAGACTTCATATGTATTCACATAACAAATTTAGCAACATTAGACTATGCAGTTTTAGAGAAGAAAGGACAACTTTAAATTATGTGGCTAGTATATATAGGTAATCTTGAGTTAAAAAGAAAAAATGATAATTTGAAAACTATAGCATAACATATATTGGAAAGTTGAGAACAGTTGAACTTCCCAAAATAACTCCAGATATCTACTGCATATAGATTGAAGTTTTATCAACGGACAATCATATTTATTTATGACCAATTACGTTCTGATGTCTATATCAGATTTACTATAATGAATCAGAAGGCAGAAGGCAGAAGACAAGAATGGGCACTTACATCCTGAGATGCCACAATTGTACCAAGTCTACGCTGTAATAATGCAAGCATATAACCAAAGAAGCCAGCACCAATGAGCACTGCAATTCCTGCAAATTGATTGCAATCAATCTTCATTTTTAATTAGAATATTTTCAAGAGAAAGAATTTGGATTGAATGACTGATATAGCCTACCAAGTGGAAATCCATTTTCGTATTGATAAGCACAATCATCAAAGTGTAGTTGGATCTCCCTGATGGCTTGGTTCCCCCTATCAATGACAAGTAGGGAGCAACTACTTCCAACATAAACAACATCAAAATCATTAGAAAATTTAGCTTCTTCACTTGGACCATCAACATGACCCCCTCCCCGGCTCCATTTTCCTCCAGCAATTGTTGTCACCCCTGAAAACAGAAACCTTAACTCAATAAAAAAGCTCCCACCTCTGATTCTAATGTGAGAGAAAAGGAGTCTTATGGGGTAGAAGAGGACAAAGGATTGCTCAGAGTATAACATAATGCTTGCCTGAATCACTAATTTTCCTAATTGCCATGTTCATTATATCTGCAACATAGATATTTCCTCGGTTATCAACCGTTATCCCTTTGGGGTGATTCATCCTCGCCTCCCTAAACCTTCCATCAACATGTCCAGAATATCCTTCAGCAGATCCTGCCACCAGCTTCGGTCTGCTATCTGCAAAATTGCATTGCACATGCCATTTTTCAAGTAAAGAAAATGTACACATTCAAATAAATTGGTTCAAGTGAGGCATAAAAATTACATTAAAAAGAGAAGTCTGAAGTCCCACAGACACAACAGGTTCAAAATGTATTACAGTTACCTTATAAAAGTGTGATACATCTTTTTTCATATGTCTCATATGAAATAACTAGAGTGACATGATATCATGCTTAGCACATAGCACATCAATTCAAATCTTTCGTGATCCCATAATGCAAAAAGTCTAACAACCTAGTTATGCTGATTTTACAAAATTAAATTAAACAGAGAATAAATCAAATGTATCAGATCACAAACTTAAGCTACCATCCTACCAATTAGACACACTTACTCAAAGAAAGCGAGGACGAAATCCTATAAATGTTACTATTAGCCGAATCCAGAATGAGAAGCTCCCCATTAGGCAACACCTCAACTGCATAAGGCTCAATTCCAAGCTTGCTTCCATCAAACACGGTTTCCACAGTGTACCCACTCTCGAACTTCATCATCGACTTCGCACCAATCGCTGCAACATTTCAATTCCACATAACCAAAAACTAACAAAAAAAAGAAAAAAGAATGCAATCTACATTGCATAGTTTCATACCGGTTTTGGTGGGTGCTTTGAGTGACCACACCCATTTGGTGAATGCAGGCACGGCATTTGAGAGAAACCCACTAACAATCTCTGCAAAAAGGAACAAACTTTTAAGAACTTGAATGAGTGAAACTGAATTGAAAGAAGAAAATGGGGTACCCACTGGCGGGTAAAGTAGTGGATGGTGCAGCTGAGGCATTGCAGAGTAGAAGCAAAAGTGTGAAACTCAACGCAAAATGGAGCTTTGCCATTGATCCTGGAGCGTAATGAAGCACCCAGAGAGGGTTCTTCTTGTGTAGCTGGGAAATGCAAGCTCTGAGAAAAGGAGGGAAACCCTAACACATTGAGCTTGAAGAAATGGGGGCACTGAGAGAGGGGTGTTAGCAGAAACTGAAACAGTGGGTTTGGAGAGTGTGGTGTGTGAATGGAAAAGGAGAAGGGGAAAGGCAAAAGAGACAAGAAAAAGAAACGGAAAAAGCAAATGGGGACTAGTGGACCATAGCATAGCAAGAGAGAGAGAGTCATACTAATAGTAAATGGAGAGAATCATGAACCGCCATTATTGTCTACCTTCATTTCTCATGGTCTCAGTATTTTATTTTTAATAATGTCATTATGAATAATTATAATTTTATCGATGATTAATCTTTGTTAAGAAATCTAAAATCTTATTTAAGGAATTTGGTCTAGTACCACATAGATTAATCACTTGTTGGTATATTCTCAATGTCAATATAATTAAGGTTTTTTTTAAGTCAAAACTTATTATATTTTTCAATTCACGTGTCATATATTAATTCATAATTAATTTTAAGTAATTTTATACACAGAAGAAAAATTGAATATAATTCTTCTTGAAAAATAGATAATTTTCCGCATATAAACTATCAACATTTTATATTATTGTGTTAATCCTTAGATTAATTCAACTAATTTATATAAGTGTAACTATTGTACTATTAACTAATTAAAATTGTACAAAACTTATACACAATTTCATAGTTATTTTTATTAAATTGATTTGAAGACATTTTTAATTATATTTAATGGTTTAGAAATAATTTTTAAAAAATTAATTTGATCTTCCCTTAAAACCAACAAAACCTTACTATTACATGTCATTGTGGTAATAATAAGCACTAGTGGCAAACAAACATTCTCTCTTGCCAAATTTAGCTAATACCGCTTGCATGTGGTAAGGCTGTAAAAGGGTTTCACATTAGTTTCTTTTCTCTTGTCAAATTACATTTTTAACATAAAATCCCCGCTATATATTCTGCAAGGAATATCAATCTCTCATATTATAGCTAAATATCCCCTAAAAAATTATAGTTAAATATAGAAGGTAGTGGTTCACATTGATAATGTCAACACTCAACATTGCATTGATTAATGAGTGTGTTTTCTTGTTGGTTTATTAAATGATTTGTACCATGTATATTGGAAATAAAAATTACTGTTTTTTGGGGGCCCCGCTGATTATAAAAGAAAATACTTAAATCATTATTGTTTTTTTTATTCATGGTGTAGAAGAGCTTATTAATTAGTAGCTAGGCTTGCATGCAAATATTAACATGTTTTAAAAAATAAAAATACGTAAAAATATTGAGTGCCTTAATGATCTTATTTCTTGTTTAAAATAATTTATAATATTTGTGAAGAACTTAAAATCCTTTTTCTATAATTTAAACAAATCCAAGTATACATTAATTAAGTGGCACAATGAATAATATATATTGACAACATCTTTCTTAAAATTATAGAAACTGAAACAATGAATTTACTATGCTGTACATACGACATGCTTTTTCCCAGTAAAATTTGTAGCTATAATAGCATTTAGAATTTTTAGTATATCAAAATAGATACTGGACCCCCTCTCCTACCCACACACAAGAAAGAAATAACATAGATCACATATGAGTGTCGATGCCCTCACTAATAGGCATTCTCACATATGAGTGTTGATGCCCTCACTAATAGGCATTCTCTTTTCATATAATATCTTATAACAATTTGTATCATCATAGCTACCCTTTTTTTCATAAATGAGTTGTTTTGTGGTCCAGACCAGCATGGAGCAACGAATGAACATGAGGTTAATTTCATCCCTACCCATCATTACTTTTTCTTCTGTTTTTAGTCTTGACTAGTAGTGATAACTTAAGAATCTCACACAAGGGCAAAGGAATGATTAGTATTATGATGAATTTGTACACCAAGAATTAGTTATTACTATCAAAATTCCACTACATCTTTTTCTTATGGTGCAATCAGCAAATACAATTAATTAATGATCATGGGGACAGATCTAGTTAACACAAACCATGATCATGATGGTTTTCAAGACCAAGCTGTATTAGCCAATAATTTTGGCTGTGTATGTATACATAGCTGGCAATTATGTCATGCCACGTGATGAGACTGTTGTGTAGCATTGCTATTGCCAATTCAAGTGATGCTTGAATTCATCAAGATCATATTGAACATTTTATATAACATTATATATATATATATATATATATATATATATATATATATATATATATAAAATCCCCCAAAAGGAGAAAGCAAATAGTGACACTGTGACAGTGCAAGACAAATGTGGACAATTTTATATTCCTTCACGAGACAAACAACAAAATTACAAAACAGTCTCCTTCCTTTTTCTTTTCCTAATGCTGTATCAGCAAATTAAACAGAGATATGTCATACTGAACTAGCTGGTAGACAAAAAAAAGAAATTTGTATACAAATTTATGCAACTGGTTAGTTGCTGCAGTGACTATCTTCTCCCAAAATGCCATAGGCTGGGTCATTTTGATCCTCAGTTTTTTTGGTGTATTTCCAATTATCAATAAGACTTATTCTAGTCCTAATGAGCCCCTATGACCTAGTTTACCTATAATTTTGTTAAAAAAAAAGAAAGGAAATTAAAACATTTAGTCAGTTCCTCATTGTAAGCAGCTTCAAATACAATGGTACAATTCCAATCAATTAAGAAGCATTAACTCATCATCTCTAGTTAGTACATATGCAACCTTTATTTTGTTTTTGGCCATTCACTCATCCCATATGTTTTCCATTATTCGGGTACTATATTCTTTGTGAAAATTAAACATGGAATATTTTCAATATACGGAACCTTTTTATTAAAAAAAACAAAAAATAATCGATGTTTTTTCCCATTGCCAAAATCAAGTTTGTAAGGAGTGAAAATATAAATCAATGTGCCAGTAGCATTTTGGTCAATGATTGGCACACATCATTTGCACTCACATTCGTGTTGTATAATATGCACAAATTTTACTGCAGTAGGTCGTTTTAAAAAGTCTGGTCACTTGCACTCCGATCCAATGCTATCAATTGCTTTTATCAGCAATTAAGATACTTGTACAAATCTTACTTATCTAATTCATTAACATTAAAAAAACAATTAATTTAATTTATAATAATAAATTTATCTTAAATTTATAATTTTTTAAAAATTATTCTTATTATTAATATTTCTTTCTCTTCTAATAATTTATGAAACATTTTTTTCTCTTCTTATTATTAATCTAAAAATAATCATTATAAAAAATATTATAAAAAAATAAATATCATTTTAAATTTAAATCTTATATATATATATATATATATATATATATATATATATATATATATATATATTATAAAAATACAGAAACATTACAACAATATGCATCATAGTCTTGCATATCCAATGCTATTAATCAATGGAGAGAAGTTAGACTATATTAAAACAAATAAACATAAAAGGGTCATCGTAGAGTATATAACATTTTGAGGGAGATCAACACGTGCCACCTCAACTAGCCCTCATGCAGGTGATAATAGAATGAATATATATATATATATATATATATATGTTAGTGCAACTAACCAATAAAGGGTAGGAGTGTATGAGTCTACAATGTATTACATGAAATTCATTTTTAGTTTAAATAATTTACTATGAATCTATCACTAAGCACAAAGTATATATATACTGCTAATCGGAAATCAATAATCTACAGAGTCCCTTGCTTGGGTGATTTGTCTTATAGTGTGGTGTCCTTTTGTCAACTGTGATGAGTATTCCGAACAAACTACTATTGGACACTTTTTGTGATTCCCTATGCCTAGCTTGGATTTCAACAATGTGGTGATAGGTTAATGGTAACAGTTACTAATGCCTAAGAATAAAAAGTACTCCATTAGTTCTTTATTATAAGAAAAAAAATGACTTCGTACTTACTGAAAAGTTAATTAATTTTATTAAAGTGTGTTATTTTTAATTAAAAACAAATTTTTTTAAAAAAATTATTAGAATTTGATATTAAGTATAAGTTTCTTATTAAACGAATAATATTTTTAACATAATCTCGTTGAATGAAGTAAAAATAATCAAAATTTATTTATAAAAGAGAATAAAAAACTGTGTTTGCTTTAGTTATAAAATAGAATGGGGAGAGTACAGTACAATACGTTGATATGATAAAATATATTTAGACAAAGGCCAAAGGAAGTAGAACCATAAGTTTCTTTTTATTAAGATACATAAAAATGTACTTCCTCATCCTTTATTATAAGATATTGTTTTAAAATTTATTTATTTTTTAAAATAATTTTTTATTCTCCAACGGTAATTATTTTTTATCAAAATATTCTTAATTAATTCAATTTATAAAAAACAAGTGCTATGAATTATCTTTTTCTCTCTTATGAGAATTGAAGATGAAAGAGTTTAATTTTAAAAATTAGAATTTTATTATTATTATTCTCTCTCCACACATTAATTACTTAAAGGTAATTTTGATAAAAATAATAATTATAAAAAAATTAATGTTAATAAATTAATTAACAAACTTTTTTAATAAACTTAAATTAGTCAATAATATCTTATAATTAGGGATAGAGAGAATATTATCTTCTGATTTTAAATTGTACTTTTATAGGATTTTTAATGTACATTTTTTACTAATTCTATTTTTTTATAATTTTTACAAGATGTAACAAAATGAAAATATAAAATAAGTTTAATGATTATACATTAGTATTATAAAATTATTTTACAAAATCATTCAATTCCTAATTACTATTATGACGGATAAAAAAGTTAACAACGTAAAAATATTTTAGATGATGAGTATATGAATGCTTTCTCATATATAATAAAATAATTAATGTGGTAGAAAGAAATGAAAAAAAGTTATAAAAAAATCTAATATTATTAATAAATTTAGTATGGCCTATGTCTTACCCTAGTTGTATTGGAACACAGCTAATTCTTCCCTACCAGAGGCCAAACAGCTGAAAATTCTTTGCCGGCCACCCACAGGCCATAGGTTGGTAAATGGTAACCATCAGTCATCATGCAAGCCAACCAGCCATTAATTTTCAGCTTAATTAAAACGCTCAAATTCTTTCACTTTCTTTTCTTTCAAAAACTCCACTCTATCTATACTGCCAGAAACTCTCCATTGCAATATTTTGATATTTTCATTATTTCACCCTCATTTTCCAATTTTGTCTGAGATCATTTATTGAGTAATACTACCTTGTTATGTACATTATTCTTCCTCAATGGGATTTATATTACTCACTAGGAATTGAGTTTAATTTGGTCATGGTCACAGATAACCCATCAGATTGAAAGAGATCTTAAAACAAATTAACAATACGTAATTGTTAAAATTCAATAAGTGTTACTCAATTAAATATACATGCTTAAACCTTAAACTATTAATCCAATTACATTAAAAAAATGTAACAGTTAAAGAAAAAATTTTAACGGAACATGTTATGCAGTTTGCAGGGTTCCCCTTCTTCAGTGCAAACAACTATAGGGTCCACAAATCAAGCACAAATACTGAACTACGGCAGGGGATTGACCAAAAGGAGGTAATTAATTTGAAATTTATTAAATGAAGATAATTTTTTAATTAATATCTAAAAAGAGTAAGTGATAAGAATTTTTATGATGTCCGAATATAAAAATCGTAAAAAATTAACATTTCGGTCTTTTTTTAAATGAAGTTAATTTACAAATGACTTTAAAATTATTCTATTTTTTTAATTATTTATGTGAAGTCATAAAATGTTTAACGACTTCAAAGTGCTAAACTTTTTTAAAAAATTAAATTAATTTTGAACGGACTCTAAATTAGTTTTAATTTATATTTTTTATTTTTTATTTTATATTTTCTATATTTTTATTACTAACGTTAATGATTATTATTTGTTTTGTAAATTAAAAAATAATATAAAAGACTTAAATTTAATTCATCGTGTAAAACTGAATGACATAATAATAATAATTGTTTATGTAAGGTAATTGTTCATATTATTTCTACTTTTTAATTTTATATTTGTGTTTAATTTGTATTGTTTATTTTATATTAATGTATTATGTTATTTTTATTTTAAAAATTATTTTATATTGTTAATATTAAAATAACTTTATCAAATAAAATTAATTAATAATACTGTACAAAATTATTAATTTACTTAATGATAAATGTAAAAAGTAACT
This sequence comes from Glycine max, assembly GCF_000004515.6. Classification (NCBI taxonomy): domain Eukaryota; kingdom Viridiplantae; phylum Streptophyta; class Magnoliopsida; order Fabales; family Fabaceae; genus Glycine; species Glycine max. Next base: position 3,357,952 of record NC_016088.4, on the reverse strand, counting down.
AAAAATATTTTAAAAAATTTAATATTATTTGAAAAATTTTAAGTTAATATTATTTGTTAATATCTGTAAAAAAATATTAAAAACATTGAAACAAATAATATTAACTTAAAAATAAAAAAATTAGAACACTTTAAATTTATTGTAAAGTTTACGACTTTCTTAAAAAAAATTAAAGTTGTTGGAGGTTTGATGACTTCAGGTAGAAATCATAAAAATCCTTATGATTTACCTCAATTTGAGTATTAATTCAAATGAAATTATTCTCTTTTGATTATTCCTCCGAACTACAGCTCTAGGAGGCACCAGCAAATTCAAAACGTTGATGTTTACTTTGCACACGAGAAGAACAGTAATACTTATTAATCTTACAACACATCTGTATAAAAAAGGAGAAAAAAGAGAAGAGAAAATATCGAATAAGATCAATTTAGAAAAATTGTAAAAATGTATTATAAAAATAGCATTACTCCAGGAAGAATAGTCATCTGCCAATGCCTAAATTGCGCTATTTTATTAAAAAGCAGTATTTTTTTTCTGGATATTAAAAAGCAGTCTGGTTAACAATACTTTTAAAAGTATTATTTGTTAAACTCTGTCTAATACATTTCATTAAATATTTTTAATTCTTTTATGATTTTAATATATATGTAATATTAATGTAAAATAGTTTTATATTAATCATAAATTATTACTTGAATTACTTAAAAATAATTATTATCAATAAATTCACCGTTACAGGATGAGTTATGATTGAATCATCATGTAAAATTTATACTTTCAATCCATAATATTTTTCTCATAATTTTTCCTTTTTCGTTAATATACTTTTGATTCTTTGAGCATTCTTCGTAGATAAAGAGCTTCCAGAAGGCATGGAAACGAGTTCAGGTGCAAAGAATAACAGCAGCTAGGTCCCACACTGTCAGGTTAAAATCACGAAGTATACAAGACATACCCAATAAAATTTACAAGTAAACCACATGTAGAGATGGTAATTAGGATTGCTATTTTCATTATTATAATACAATAGATCTATAGGATAAGATCCTTATGTTTAAATGATATACAAAGTCAACAAATTTAAATGAATAAAAATTAGTATTTATGGCTATATAAATCATTGAGGATAATTTTAGATTTGATTGTTGGAAAGAATTTATTAAAATCATTAAATTCAAAATATGATAAAGTACCTCTTAGGTGGAAAACTATTCCTTTGATGATTGTTACAATGACTCTATTGTGATATTTCTATCCATTATTTTGGAGATTTATAATTTGTCCATTTCACTCGACATAATTTCTATGAATTAAATTCACATTCGGATAATTAGTTTTTTAATAGAAAAGAAGATTAAGCATTTTTGTTTCTTATTGTTTGTTAACCTATTCCATTTTGATTTGGTAGTTTGATAGTGGAATTTCTTTGTTTCTATATTTTCAGAATATGAGTGTGTGACTTGTTTTAATTGATCTTATCGAAGGTACAGAACATAAAATGGATATGTCATCTTGATAGAGATGTATGAATCAATATTATTACATTCCAAAATTTCTTTCTGATACCTCGTAAGGAATCTAATTAGATTCCAAATTGATGGGTTAGTGTAAGCTTATCCATGTGGTTATGCACTCTTTGAATATGAATTCATTTTTTGAAAGATCCCGACTTTCATGTGTTGGTGGGTCTTCGAGATCCTTTTGATGAACTATGTTGTGTTAAAGGAATATCTATATGAAAAGACAATTCTATTTATATTCTACTAATATTTTCGATTAGTATTAAATTCGGTTTAGTTAGTGATCTCGACTCAATTAGTCCTTTCTTTCGTGATGAAGTGTTGATACTTGTCTTACATTTTGTTTCCGTGGACCGATGAGAAAGGAAGTTCAGTGATAAAAGGATTGCAACACAAGAGAAACAAGGAGGTCAACATGTTTTAAATATACAACATGAGTTCTGACAATGTAATTAGGTTCGACTCTCATGTCAATATGAAGAGTATAACATTACAAATTCAGTCTTAGCAGAAGAATCATGGCAATTAACAGTGATGCCCGACCCAAATTTTGCTCACAAAAGAAGCCTTGGAATTGGAATTGGGCTAATTAAGTTGCGGGCCTTTTGGATTATAAGAGGCTCCAAGGCCTTGACTGAGATAACTTGCTTTTGCCTTCTTACCAATTATCAATACTGCATTTAATGATGGGCATGAGACTATGCTTAATATGTTACATTTTTTTTTAAAAAAAAAAAACCACATATATGTTACATGACTTTTGTTGAATTCTCTTTTCAAATATTTAATACATTTAAAGTATCTGGTTAAGTTAGAGTAATCTCAGGTCCGATATTCTATGTTGTTGGTGCTTAATATGTTATATGCCCTCAAGCATGTCTTCATCATAAATATCATTAACAATGCACATCACAAACTCTGCTTGAGTACCACCATTCTGGAAAGAATCTTTTTAGCTACCAAGCCTGTGCTTATTCCCTGCAGAGAGTAAAACAAGACTCTGATGAGTCCAATTAGCGTATGAGTTCTGCATGAATAATATGATAAATAGAGCAAGACAACATGGAGGAAACAAAAGAGCAGAATTCATTTTCTCCTACTAACGAAATTAACATTTGCCTATAAAAAAGAAGAAGAAGGAAACAAAGGAACATTACTTGTGGCTTGACTTCAACTGTATGTTCATTAGCAAGATAGCTTTCCAAGTGATTCAACAATTGTTTGGCAAGGCCTAAACTGATGGTGCCACCAGCACCCCAAAGCGGAATATTTTGTGTTAAAATTTCATAATAACACTTTATTACGTGAAAATTTGTGTTTGTATTTCTTTTTTCTACAAGTATTCATAAATTTTGCTAGAAACTTATAATAAAGGAGATAGACAACAATTTTAGTATATAGATCCATCAGTTGCCTGCTTCCATGTACATATTGGTGGATTATTTGCATATTATAGCTAGTGTCATTAATTTTTCCTAATCCAGATCAATAGATGTCAAAATTTTAGAGCGTATTGTTATTAGTCCCAATTACGTGATTATTATGTTAATGTTTATTGGAATTAATATTTTTATTATTGCAAAAAATTTATATTAGTAATAAGATCATGTGACGGATCTTGTGTAAATAAACCCATAGCAATTTAATACAGAGAAAGGTCTTTATTTCTTTCCACTGTGCAGTATAGTTGGCGCCATTGAGATTACGTGTACACAGAAGATTAAGGTACTGTAAAATAGAGATATATATTTTCTCTCCTTACTCATAGGCACCGAATGAATTCAATGTTGTATGCATATTCGGGTAATTCTATATCCTTTTGTATTATATATATATATATATATATTTTGTAATTTAGAATTATTGATTTATATATTTTTTGGATCATTATAATATTCATACGAAATATTCACAAATTTTTTTAATGATTAATTTTTGTTAAAAAATTTAACTTATCACCTTTAGTAGAATTTTTTCTTTCAATCACGTTTTTTTTTTTCATTCATAAGATTCAAATTTAAAATCTTATTTAAAAGAATCAATCTTAATACCACAATATTGATGGAGGGATTAATTACACAAAGAATTTTGTTATGCGTTAGATTACATTATGAGATATAAGTATACAATTGAATGACAAGTTTCACAATCATTTTACCAGGAAGGAAAAGAAAACGGGAAAAAAGAATAGTTAGAAATCGGAGTTTAATCACATCCTCAACATCAAATTATCCTTTCTCAATTTTACATACTTACAACTTAATCTGTCCTAAAGAGAAAATAGTTGTCAAATACAAGGTTTCAAAATGTCACAACAAAAGCACACATCTAGGAACATTAAAGTGCTATGTTATATCATCATCACATTCACAACTCTGATAAGCCTGGCCTGCCAAAAGGTTTCAACCTTCATGTTGAGTAGCAATGAGATGTATCTTTGACAGACCTAATTTCTCTGTTGTCCTTTTTCGTGTTGTCCCCGTGCTGTCCCTCCAAAACGACGTAGTTTTGATTCCAAATGACGCCGTTTTAAAAACACAACTTTCAAAACAACGTCGTTTTGAAGGAACAACACGATGACAACACGAAAAAGGATAGCAGAGAAGCCAATTTTGTCTTTGATGTTGGACCAGCGACCTCAATAACTTAAGAGGGATAGGCTTAGAATGCAGAAGAAGCAGCAATCAATTTAATAATGTTCTTTAAACATGCAAGACAAAATTGATTGCAACAAAATAAATGAGATAAGGGAAGAGAGAATGCAAACACAGTTTTATACTGGTTCGGCAAATTCCGTGTCTACGTTCAGTACTCAAGCAACTCACTTGAGATTTTCCTTTCTCTTTGTAAATTCCTTTACAACTTCTGAACCACACAGGGACAACCCATCCCTTGTGTTCAAGAATTCTTACAACTTAAAAGACCCTCAGTCCTTTAATCAATCTCTTTGAATGAGAAGAAAGAAAGAAGAATTCCCTCTTGAAGAGAAGGATATTACAATTGAAGTCCATGGAGAAACTTTTAATGAATTTGCAAGTGTTTGCCCAAGAGTTTCTTTTGAGAGAACATTTGGCAATGAAGTTCTCTTATCTCTCATACATTTTGTGTCTCAAGTCACCTATTTATAGGCCTTTGATGACCATTCAAAAATCTCTTGAACAGATGTGACTCTCAAGAGTTATTTTCTGAAGAGTTGTGATTCTTAGGAGTTATTTTCTAAATTTCTGAATTCTTGACTTGGATCAAACTTGAGAAGCGCTTATCTTTGGCATAATCAAAATCATGTATATACACATTCATATTCTCCCCCTTTTTGATGATTACAATCAAGTGATTTTTTTTCGACATCATCAAAACAATGCATGATCCACATTCTCTCCCTTTTTGATGATGACACTCATTATCCAAAGTTTGATCTTTTTGACATCATCAAAATCTTCATGATTTACATTCTCTCCCTTTTTTATGATGACAACCACATGTAGGTTAGGAGCAACAAGAACAAAAAAATATCCATTTGTATATAGTTTTACTCCCCATTTGTTTTGCAATGATTGCTTATATGAGACAGTTGAAAATTTCATATATAAAAAACTGTCTCATAAAGATTTCATATATCTTTTATCTATATCTCCCCCTTTGTCAACATCAAAAACAAATTATGAATAGAGAGGAGAAAATTTTTATCACTTGTTGCAATGTATGAAAATCAAATGATACCAAAAGGCATTAAAATAATCATTCAATTTTAGTCAAGCAAAAAAAATTACAATAACACATCAATCAAATACAATCAATCATCAAACATTTCAAATCAAATTAATTAATTAACAATCAACTAATTATGCACAATAATTTCTATCCAAAAAAAATTCAAATTTTAAATTTTAAATTTCAAATTCCAACTTCCAACTTCAACTTCCAGTAATTTCCCTTCCAACTTCCAACTTCCATTTTTAACTTTCAACTTTCAATAACTTTCATTTCTAACTTCCAACTTTCAACTTTCAATAACTTTCATTTCTAACTTCCAACTTTCAACTTCAACTTCCAGTAACTTCCACTTCCAACTTCCAAATTTTAATTTCAAATTTAACTTTTCAAATTCAAATTTCAAATTTCAAATTTCAATTTCAAAATTTCCTTTTCTAAATTTGAAATAGTTTTCTTAAAATATGAAACTAATTTGAAAAGTTTAATAGATTCTTTAAAGACAATCAAAAACTCAATCAGGAACAACCATCAAAGACAATCAAAACTCAATCAAGAACAATCATCAAACACAATTAATCAAATATAAAATATAATCAATCAATCAAACTAACAAACATTGAATATCAATCAAGCAAAGACAAACACATCATTCAAAAAACACAATCAATCAATCATCAAACACAATCAATCAAATTCAATCACAATCATCAAGAACAGTATAAACTCAAGTAGAAAACAAGCATCAAAAGTAATCAATCAAAGGCAAGTGACCTGTTGGTATCATTTGATATCACTTGTTGGACTTGTTGATCAAATGGCCTTTGTTGTCTCCATAAATCACATATTCACTTTCTTGAGATTCACTTTTCTTGGGGAGAAATGTGACCTTTGTTTGTTGTCTTCATAAATCACATATCCACTTATCTTGGGGAGAAATATGAATAAACTTTGATGCATGCCATGTGTTTGGAGAATTTGCTATCAATGTACCGACTTTGTTTTTCTCCGTTTTCATAGTCTTTCATCATGATACCCAGACTTATGATTTTATTCTCTGAATCACTCGAAGAATTTATGACATTATCTTCCCAAGTGATGTATCCTTTCTTTTCTTTCTTCTCTTTGAAATTTCTCTTGTCAGACTTTTCATTCTTCTTTTGAAGACAGGACAATTGAATCTCATGTGCCCAGATTGATCGCATTCAACATTTTGGGGCTAAGGAGGAATCTTCTTCTTTCTTCTTTCATCATCATCTTATTTCTTCTCTAGTTTTTTTTATGTAGTTGCATTAAAATCTACCATTGTAGGAATAAAAGAATCAAATTTAATGGCTTCCCATATCTTTAAATCTATGGCTTCTTTAAAGATTTGCATTCGGGTTTTCCAATAATGATAACCCTCACCATTGAACATCAGAGACCTACTAATAGAATTTCCCTCAGAAAATGAAAAGTTAGATGAAGTCATATCTATTCTTGAAGTTTTTAAACTTTATACAAAAATCCTACTCTGATACCACTTGTTGGACCAGCAACCTCAATAACTTAAGAGGGATAGACTTAGAATGCAGAAGAAGCATCAATCAACTTAATAATGTTCTTTAAACATGCAAGACAAAATTGATTGCAACAAAATAAATGAGATAAGGGAAGAGAGAATGCAAACATAGTTTTATACTGGTTCGACAAATTCTGTGCCTACGTCCAGTACTCAAGCAACCCACTTGAGATTTTCCTTTCTCTTTGTAAATTCCTTTACAACTTCTGAACCACACAGGGACAATCCATCCCTTGTGTTCAATAATTCTTACAACTTAAGAAACCCTCAATCCCTTAATCAATCTCTTTGAATGAGAAGAAAGAAAGAAGAATTCTCTCTTGAAGAGAAGAATATTACAATTGAAGTCCATGGATAAACTCTTAATGGATTTGCAAGTGTTTGCTCAAGAGTTTCTTTTGAGAGAGCATTTGATAATGAAGTTCTCTTGGAATATCTCTCATACATTTTGTGTCCCAAGTCACCTATTTATAGGTCTTTAATGACCATTCAAAAATCTCTTAAACAGATGTGACTCTCAGGAGTTATTTTCTAAAGAGTTGTGACTCTTAGGAGTTATTTTCTGAATTTCTAAATTCTTGACTTGGATCAAACTTGAGAAGCGTTTATCTTTGGCATCATCAAAATCATGTATACATACATTCACATTCTCCCCCATTTTGATGATGACAATGAAGTGAATCATCAAAATAATGCATGATCCACATTTGATCTCCTTTCCCCAAAGACAGGTAGTAACAGGCTTCTCTATTTGTGGGCTATATTATTTCTACATTATTTTATTTTTTTATCTTGATCTCCAACCATATAAGTATTTCATTTGTAGAGTTTCAAGTCAAAAAGATAAAGTGCATTCATATTGAGAATTAAATTTTTATCACTAAAGTTTAGGTGACTTAAATGCAAAGTAGAAGATTACATTTTATTGGATGAAGATTATTTGAATGGATGCACTAAAAGTTGTTTTTGTTTAAACTTCCAAGAGAGCTTATTTATTATAATTGGTGACAATCTTCACTATAAATAAAAAAGAAAATTAGTGGAGAAACACAACACATAAAAAGAGAATGTGTGAGAAGAGAGATTGTGAAACAAAGTTAGTTTGTTGAGAGAATAGTGTATTTATGTGAGAGTATTATCATTTCTTGTAACCATTGAGTGAGGTACTCGGGTTTGTAGAGTAATACATTATTTGGAGTATTATAATCTTGTAATCATTTTTGTGATAAGAAAATATTTTTGAGATAATTCCATGGAGGCAGACAAGAGGTGCCGAACCACGTTAAATTATTGTATTTGTCATTATTTTTTTAGGATGTAATCTTTGTATATATTCTTATGGTCCTTTATAAATATGAATAATTTTATTTGTGAAAATATTGATTACTAACCCAATTTAACATTTTTCTCTTCTTTTTAATTATGTAAAAATATATTAAAATATGGGACACATCCTTCTCTCACTTTTTTGGTCATGGTGTTGCTTTTAATATTGTGGCACATTTGCATCCTATCAACCCACGACTTGCCTCCATCAACAATGGCCATTGCTAACCGCCCATGTCTTTCTTTAACTTTAACATAGCATTATTCATTCATATTATAAGTGCAGTGACATGCCAATTCCTCCACGGATTCTGTCTCTGCATTACAAAGGTACATCCATCACCAACATTTATTCATTTTGATTTGATGTGAGCCTTGTCTATCAAGATATCTCGTAACATCCTTGTCAATTGTCATTATTACTATGCCAATTACTTTTAAAATTGAGAAGAAGAAAAAAGTAAAAGTATAATGTTTGTCAATTTCATTTAAATTGTAATTTGATCTTTTAGCATGTGTTTGTTTGGCAGGAAAGAAATAATATATTAGATAATTTGTGTATTTTATTCTGTAGATTTACATCTATTACACTTATTTTAATTTAAAAATTATCTTTTATTTTTTTCTCAAAATTAAATATATCATTATTAGTTATTATTTAGTTATTAAAAAAATAGATTATGCAGTGATATTGAGATAATACCATACAGTTTTATATTATAATCCAATGACACATAATAACATATGATAAATTTATTATTTTTTATAATAATTATTTTAAAATTCATATTAACAGTAACTTTTTATTGGTTTACGGCGTAAGTTTTTATATTAACGGTGTATCCATTGATGAAAGATTCTTACAATATTATCTTCATATATGCGATGTTCAACAAAGCTTTGATATTATGTCATGCTTTAACTACACACGATGTCTGTATTTGCACTACCATTGTTAGAAAATCACAGCATCAGCCACTCATTGAATTCGCCGAAAAAAGAGTTTAATGGGCTTCACATTGAATTATGGGCCGTACTGACTTTTTTCCTGTTATTTTTTAAGTATATTCTATTGATGGAATATATGTAATTTATAACTGCATATATTAATTAATTTTTGTTCTTAGTCAAAATTGGGCAATAACAACCAACAAGTTGATGACCCTCCACACAAAATGCTTAGTATTCAGACGGATATCCATATTCCACAAACGTTTCCATAGGTGCACATGCGCTGAGAAGACTCCAAAGTCCAAACCACTCATTACTACATTTATTACCTAGAATATGGAATATATCGAATTTGATTCTTAGGGTTTTACTTCAAAAAGGTAAAGTGATGAATTGTAATTATTAACTACAAAATAATAATTAAATATTTAAAAGAATAACTTCATCAAATCAAATAATCTTACCCAATTTAAACAGAATTACTTCTCGGAAAAGATAATGATAGCTAAATATGGTGTGTAAAATTATTTAGCTCGTAGTTACTTTTTTTAATACGATTGCAACTCGAGTTAAAAAATAAAAAACAAACTATTGCAACTCCTTTATTTATTTTCTAAAGTGGGTCAAGTCTATCTTAATAGTTTTTTTTTTTTAATACGACTGTAACCCCTCACTTCTCATGTATCCATAACCACTCCTAGCAATTTCATTTATTTTATCAAGGTCAGGGATTACCCTTTACCATCAGGCCGAAGCAAGATATCTCAAACCAGATCGCCATTATGTATAGTAAAGAAAAATAGTGTAACTGTACAAGCTATTTGGTGCCTCATGTTCAATGCAAACAACTACATGTTCTACAGTTCTAGGCACCAGCAAATACAACAATTTGATGTAACCATGTACGTGAGAAGAATTTGTCAAAGCTCATTCATGAACCGCACTACTGAACACAAAAAAACAAGCCATTAAAAACCCGTTCAGGTGCAAAGAATCCTATCTGCAACAGCAAGGTCCCACCATATATGTCAGGGGAACCATTAATAACCTAACATTCCCTGATTCACATGTGAAGAATATTAATCCTCCCAACTAGAGAAGAAGCACAAGGAACCAATAACTCAAACCGTGCTCTCAAAAGAAACTTGGAATTGTGCTAGATGCCTTGGCTTTGGCTTAGATGAAGCACCAAGGCCTTGAAGCAACTTCATGACATCAGCAGGGTCATCAAGATAATATTTGGCCTTGCTAGGTTTCTGACCTACAGTGCAGGCAAAGATCTCTGGAACTACTGGCAATGAAGGGCATGAAACTGTCCTTAATATGCTCTCAAACATGTCTTCATCGGAAATGTCATCTCCCACACACATCACAAAATCTGGTGGATTACCATCATTAACCATATTGGAAAGAACCTTTTCAGCTACCCAGCCCTTGTTTAACCCCTGCAGAGGATAGAAGAAGACTTTGATAAGTCCAATAAGTTTGAGCTCGGAGTGAATATATAGAGAGAGAGGAAGATGATAGAGAGATATTTAACGAACTTTACCTGTGGCTTGACTTCAACAATATGCCGGCCCCTGGTAACAACTGCAGGTTCATTAGCGAGGACACTTTCCAGATGATTTAACAATTCTTTGGCTTGGCATGAGCCAAAGTCGGGGTCTGCATATTGATGATGCCAGACCAAAGCACTTTCCTTAGTTTCAATATTAGATCCATCAGTTGCCTCTGTATACAACTGCATGACAGGTTCCACAATCTTCTTCCAATCAAGATCAGGAGACAAGGGACTGGTTTCCCATTCAGAATCTTTACTCCACCTAAAACCACAAAATGAAAAGCCAGTTTTATTTTTTGTTTTGGAAGGAAGAAAAAATGAAAAGGGCATATGGTTCCCAAATCTTTCTAACACTTAAATACACACCTTAGAAAGTATCCATGTTCGGCTGCAAGTCCAATCATTTTGCATGAAGTAAACCACTTACTTAAAGAATCTCTTCCCCTTCCACTCACAATGAACACAGTATTTTTAGGATCATTACACATATCATTTAGCACGGATATGACTTCAGGGCTGGGGGTCTTATTTATGGAAGATTTTGGTACGATAGTACCATCATAATCAAGAAATATGGCTCTTCTACCGGTTCTTTTGTAAGCTGAAACAATGTGATCAACAGACAATTTTCTGAAACCAGGAGAAAGAGAAACAACTCTAAACCCTAGGCCCAAACCCATTCCCCAGCATCTTTTGGTGTAATGATCTTTGCATGCTCTCTCCAAATCCTGCACAAAGCTGCGTGCCCAATATGCCACATCATGAGAACTGATGTACCGGTAGTGTTTCTCATGCCTCAATTGCTTCTCTGAATCATTCATAGTAACAGCTGAATACAGAGCATCAGCCACAGCATCTATGTTCCAGGGATTGACCCTGATTGCTCCACTTAAAGAAGGAGAACAACCAATGAACTCAGACACAACAAGCATGCTTGTACGAGGAGAATCACTTTTTCTAGTCAAAGCTTTGTCCATCAGTGCAGTTCCTTGTCTACAGACAATGTATTTGTAGGGGACTAAGTTCATACCATCCCTCACAGCATTGACAATGCAACATTCTGCTACAGCATAATAGGCACTCTTCTCAAAACGAGGAACAGGACGGTCAATGAGAATAACTGGCTGATAATTGTTTGAACCAAAAGTATCATTAATCCTCTGGGCAATTAAATTTGTTTCCTTCTTTGCTTCCTGAACATCCTTGCCTGAACTCCTAGCAGGATTCACAATCTGTACTAGGACAACTTTGCCCTTCAAATCTTGATTCTGCTGCAGTAGCTGCTCAACAGCTAGAAGCTTCAGACTGATGCCCTTAAAGATATCCATGTCATCAACACCAAGAATCACCTTCCTACCCTTAAACTCTTCCCGAATCTCTTTCAATTTAGCTGATGTAGATTGAAGATTTAATACAGATTCAAGCCTGCCCATATGAATGCCTACAGGAAGAATTTTGATAAATATAGTACGGCCAAAGTAATCAAGTCCTATATGTCCTCGTTTAGATTCATAGTCAAGACCTAGCATTCTTTTGCAACAAGAAAGGAAGTGGCGAGCATAATCAAATGTATGGAAACCAATTAAATCAGAATTCAACAATCCCCTCAGAATTTCATCCCTTACTGGCAAAGTTCGGTAAATTTCAGATGAAGGGAAAGGACTGTGAAGAAAGAATCCAAGCTTCACGCGATTATACCGCTTCCTCAGAAATGTCGGCAAGACCATCAAGTGATAGTCTTGAACCCAAACAAAATCGTCATCAGGATTGATTATTTCCATAACCTTGTCCGCAAATATTTTGTTTGCAGAAACATAAGCCTGCCACAACGAGCGGTCAAACCGATCACCATGATCAGGGAACATAGGTAGCATGTAATGAAAGAGAGGCCAAAGCTGCTGTTTGCAAAAGCCATAATAAAACTTCTTCTGGACATCATGGGGTAGAAAGGTAGGTATGCAATTAAAGTCCTCCAGTAATTTCTGAGCAACTTCTTCCTGCTCATGAGCATCTATTTCAACCTTGAGGGATCCCACATAGATCACCTCAGTGTCACAAGAAAAACCATCTTTTAATTGTAACAGAATAGAATCCTCATCTAAACTGAAACACCATTTACCAGTTTGAATATCTCTTTTGGCCTGCAATGGCAACATGTTTGCCACAAGGATTTTCCGCTCCCGATAACCAGAAGAGCTAACATCAGAATCCCCATCATATCTACCACAAACATCCAGATCAGAAATAACTCCAGGAACTGTCATAATCCTTGGAATAGTTTTTGGCGTGTGAGGAATATCCAGTAAACCTCCAGCTAAGTCTAGTAGATTAACATATGATCTTGATGCCATGAATGATCCAAGGGAATCTTTTCTTTAATGCCTTTTTTCCTATCAATTCACACACACACACAAATAGTTAAAACACAAATTCTAACCAGTATCCTACCAAATATTAACAGATAATTATGCAGATTTATCTACTGTTATTCTCACTTGTGATTCTTTCCAGGCACATTTGGCAGCTTCGTTCTTAGAGTTTATAAAGGAACTTGGACAGATTACTTGAACAATAGCAATTAGCAAAACATTTATTTTCTTTTTTATTAAAAAAAATAGTTAACAAACCATTCATTAATGCACACAATAATAAGTTGCAACTTAAAACATAGATTTCCAGGCTACAAGTATTCCTACATAACACAATAAGATATTCTCCACAGAACAATGATGAATTGATGATCAAGGTAGTTCAGATTGTGGACTACTGACTAATAAACAGCAGAAGGTGCCTTGCAATAATTCATCAAGGAATGCTAACTCTAATATTAATGGATCTTATGATAAACAGTCAGGACAACATTAAAAGGGTCATTAGGATTGCTATTTGCTGTAAAGATAACACAATTATTCTGAAAGCAATTAGCAATAACTAGGTAACATTTATTTACATCTAGGCTCCCCAAACCCAGAGAAAACTAAAAGCAAATGAACAAATAACGATATTTGAGATCTCTGGAAAGTAAGGCCAAAAAATAAAAACTTAACAATGGACAACATTAATTGGATATATGATGTAATTTTCACTAGATAAAGGAACATGCTGACTTCACTTCCTACCAAAAGGGAACATCAACGACACAAGAGTCAAACTAAACTACACATCCATATAAACATAATTGTAGCACCTCATCCTTAATGACACTAGAAATAAGAAACAATTGTTGGACTCTAGATTAAGAATTATGTAACGACAAGAATAGGTAGAAGATGTGGCTTTAAACGGGAAATTCAATTCTGTTAATAGCTTGTCTACACTGTTTAAATGTAAATCTCATATCATGAATCAGATGGATCCACTTTCCATAGCCATGCCTTCAATGCCAATAATAATAATAATAATAATAGAAATATCAATACACACAAATTCTATTCCACACAGGTTGCATACGCACCCATTTTCAGAGAATTGACTCAAAAGTTGAAACAACAAAACCGGTACAATTATCAACAAAATAACAGGTAGAAACTGTTAAGAATTTTGAGATTTCAGATGAGTTCAAAACACGCTTGAAATACAAAAAAAAAAAAAAAGACTACTAAACTTACAATAACCGGGAAACCATTGATTCTGTAGAATGATGAAATTCGATAACTACAATCAAGTAATTAATACACATCGGTCCAAAAAAAATTAAAGCCAAAAATACATTGGTTGAGTTGAGATTCTATTTAGCCGAAAGGTAAAATACTCTATGGTGTAGGGGACAATAGCATATATCTTAAAATAGAAACAAAGAGACAAATCAAAATGGAATCGACAATAGCACCCCGTCGTTGAAAAATTCATATGAAGCCCAAGAAACTCAAATCAAGTCAAAGTAAAAATAAAAATCACTCCAACGCGTTCCAAAAATAAATAATATTAAAAAATAAAAAAAGATATGCTCATCATCATACAATATATATATATATATATATATATATATATATATATATATATATATATATATATATATATATATATATATATATTCCATCAAATAACAAGTTAATAATAATAATAACAACATTACTAACAAAAATAAATAAATAAATAAATAGAGAAAAGAGGTTTGAAAATTGAAAAAATAAATGGAAACTCGCACCTTAAGCAAATTCAAGCATTAAATAAATATTCAATCACAACATTACCAGACTTCAATAATCGATTTCCTGTTGAAAAATCAAATTCGTAACAATAACTATCAATCACAAAATAAAAATAAACAAAAAAGAAGAGCAAAATATTCCATAAATAAAAAATAACAGCATTAAAAACGCGAACCATCAGGATTCAGGAGCAGGTAATTGGAAGTGATAAAAGTTTATAAGAAAAATTAGAAACCTATAAAGAAGAGAAGAAAACCGAAGTTTAGCAGTGAAGGATCGATCACCTTGAAACGGCGACGCCGAATTAACGGTGCCAGAGTGATCTGCGGAGTATAGGAAGGGTGCGTTTGTGTTGCGTTGCGTTGCGTTGCGTTGCGTTTCGTTACAAAGAACTGAGAGAGAGAGAGAGAGAAAGAGAGTTGTTTTGATGGGAGTGAAGGAGAAGCAGATTGCGAAGAGCTAATATTATATAGCAAGGGTCACTGTACAACTACAACTTGAGTGGATAGAATTATTCTTTTCTTTTTAAAATAAAATATAAATGGGGAATTAAAAAAATTCCATTTGTTTTGTTTTGTGTCTAGCTAGCTATAATAGATGTCCATGTCAAAGTTTACAATTGCAAGCTTTTCAATTCAATGGATAACATGGATTTCCTTTTTGACGATATGGAAGTTACACTTTTACCCTTGCATGTAAATGGATTAGTACAATCTCTTGACAACATTTTTATTATTGCCTTCAAATTTATTAAAAGATTATAAATTTTTATGAATTTCAGAATTATTCTTTTTTTTATTTTTAATAAATTTTAATTCATATTAAGATGTGTGGTAGAAGGAATGTGTTTATGAATAAATGTGTAATGCCAAATCTCAATGTTGCCTTTTTAAAGAAAAAATTATAATGTGGAAAGGTAAGAATTTATTGTTACTTTAAAATTAGGTAAGATTATGGGATCTTCTGATTTAAATTAACTGTCCATATGCTTATAAGGAGAAGTTTCTAAATATGTATGTACATTTGCTTGATAAAAAAAGTACGTACATTTGTTAACATTAAGAGATTTAAGTTCCTTTATTACGAGTTATAAATATAAGATAAAAAGTTAAAACGAGAATGTTTTGTTAGAAAGAATATTTATTACACTGTGGACATGAAAACCTATTTTTGTTTTTTTTTTAATAATTTGAAATATTTAATATGTCAATTCAGACAGAAAACAATTTAAAAAATTCAGTAAATAATTTGGTAAAATTAGGCATGTAAAGTGTGTACGCTGAAAAGAATGAACCTTTTGTTAAATTTATATATGATTTTATAACATGAAAAAATTGTATCCATTTTCTAAATGAAAGAAAAAATTTAAAAAAAAAAAATGGAATGCAAAAATTAAATCAAATGTTACTTTAATCTTTATAATGCTTCTTCGATTGTATTTTTTTTATAAAAAAAAAAAAAGAAGAAGAGGAAAAACAACGAATATTTGGCCTACTACAATTGGCATGAATAGACTTTAATTTTTATCTTCGTGAACTCTTCAACCTTAGAGTAGGTATATATGTAAAGAATTTTGTATCTATTATTGGTCACAAAAGTAATGATATTAATCTTTTCTCGGCTAACATGGTAATTGAAATTGAAATATTTTGACAATGAAAGACCTGCAATAATACAATGATCTGTCAAGTTATTGATCGTTTATCTGCATTCTTATCTATAAGTGTGTTCTAAGTACACTAATCTCTTTTTTTTAAAAAAAAATAAGAAAAATAAGAAGAAAAAAAATCAACTACATCACCTACTCCTCCCCAGTGGATACAAAACATTTTATATTATAACATTATCCATGATTCGTCCATATGATATACTCTTTACTATGCAACATGTGTTGGCCCTCTTAATCAATTATTGTGTTGTTTAACCTACTTAAACTATTTCAAAATAATTGTCAAATTCATAGAAGGGTTGCACTCGGTAGTGGTCCTTCTTTACTGTTATTATTTTTATCATTACATTACTGGTTAATTATCGTATCAATGCTGAGTTTTAAATTCTATTTCACTTTTCACACATCATGAAATGGCCTTTCGAAATTTCGAATATGAACCACAAAACGAGCCTTCTATTGTTTTTAGCTAACTAACTCTTGAATATAATTACGGTAAAAAAAAAAAAAGTTAGCTCTTATATCATTTAGATACAGAGATAAGCAATCTATTTTGGCAAATTAATATCATTGTACTAGAGTAACTAACATTTAACCATTGACCACCTTAATAATTTGTTTTCAATTTCATTATATATGGAAAAATAACTACTGATGTTGTTAATTTGTTCGGATTTTAATTAAACCTCCAAATCATGGTTCTAGCAAAAATTCTTAAGAGCTAAGCTATTATTTAAATCATAATTAAATAGGCACGGACATGACTTTTTTCAAGGATTATAAAGATGATAAAGTTAAAATACTAATGTAATATTTATGTTACTAATTTCAAGTTTTTAGTTTTGGTTTTTGAATATAATTTTTAAAATAAATGTATTTAGTAAAAATGAAATTGAAATGATTTTTAAAATATTTTTACTCATTTTTAAAATCAAGACAAAAAATTTGTGAATTTCACTTTTAATTTTTAAAAAAACACACATTTTTCATGTTTAATGATATTGTTTGTTATCACTATTGTCACACCACCATCATCATTGTCATTGTTATAATTAGCTATCACCACCATGACTATAAGCATGGCTATCACCACCAATGTTATTGTTACTGTCACCATTATTATCATCACTAATACCACCATCTTTGTAATTGCCACTCCAATTACCATTAATGTTGTCATAACTATCACCATTGTCACAACCAACATCCATCACCACTATTATTATTACCAACAATACCATTTTTGTCACGGTTACCAAAACTGTCAGTACTACCAACATTGTCATCACCAATATTGCTTACCAATAATACATTGTTGCCACAACCATTAATATTGTCAGTGTCATCACGATCACTGTTGGATTTTAAATGTTACAAGATAAGTGACCGAACGAAATTTTGAATGAGACGATGTATTATGCAATTTTTTTTAAAAAAAATTCAAAGTATTGAAACTATGAATTTATTGAAAAAATTTAATATATGTGGGATCATTAAATTTGATCACTCACTTGTTTGATCAGTAATTCCTTCACCCAATTGACAACTACTAATAAAGTTGGTAACGCCATAGTGTGATGAATGGAAGCCACACGTCACAACTCATTCACTTCGACTAATAATCTTACATGATTGTTATTCATTAAAATTAAAATCCATACAAATATGCGCATTATCATATTCATTTTAGGTGGCATGGAACTTAACCGCACAAGAACATCCTGAGTTGTGGATGCATATTACAAGCGTAAAATTGGGACAATACGAAGTTATTGGTTGCTAGCTCATATAACATATTTACATAAAATCCATCAAATTTATATATATATACATACATAAAAACTTTCACATGGAAAAGGGTAGAAGTGTAAGTGCAAGTGTAGAGTGTGAACAATTTAATTAAAGGGAAGAGCAAAAGGCAAAATTGATGTAGGGAAGGAGGAGTTGGAAAGTGAAAATGAAATGTGATAGATATAAGCTGTGAGCGAGTAAATGCCAGCTAGGTAAAAGTAACATAAAATAAAAAGACAGTATAACGCGTTTGGATCTTGCAAATTAATTTGAACACGTACGTACTGTACAAAAATTAGTTTTTTTTTTCTGTTAATATATTTTTTTAGGTTCCACTTGGGTTTTTTCGATTTTTCAAGTTTAATTTAGTGTTCTAATTTCTATAATTAATTTAATTTAAACGAGGAATATTACAAAATGTTCACATAATAATAATTTTAAATCATCATAAAATATAAAATATAATAATACTAGCATATTTCTAACACCTTTAGTTTTATGTAGACGTACGTCCACTTTAGATTGAATCAATTTTAAAATTAAAAAACATAATTAAACAAAAAAATTAAAGATTCAAATTAAATCTAAAATAAATTAAAACACAATGAACAAATTTAAACCCAAATTGAATATACTAATGTAAGGCAAATCAAATGATTATGAAAAAAATAAAAAAAGAAAAAGAATCATAAATTTAAATTTTTCATTTGATATTTTTAAGGAAGCTAACATTATAAAATTTGAAAGAAAAAGAAAAAAAAATCCCAAATTACCAAACTGGAAGCTCTTGGAAGGAGAGAAAGGGTATGAGTGAGCTTGACACTCCCCCCAAAAATGCAGCACTTCTGAGTCTAAGTTTCCTTTTGGATAAGCATATCAATTATCATATTCCCATATGCCATACGCCATTTAACACAGCCACTAATATTTTTCCACTTTCAACTTTAATAGAATATCCTTACACTTTCTTCCCCAGCCAACTTTTTTCTAATCACCATTCCTCCATCTTCCTCCATTGTTTTAATTTCAACTCTTTAATGTAAGTCAACATTCTACCTTATGAGTAAATATTTATATGTACGGTTCATTATCACTTAGTGCATGAATTAACTCGTGATGGATTGTTTTAGTTTGATGAATGATATAAAGTTGCACTAATTTTTTTTGCAAAAAAAAAGTTTTTTCTACATTGATATTATTTAAATAGAGTAAAATTATTTCTCATATAAAAGATATATATAATCTTAATTAAACTGAAAAATATATGTTGTGTGTGTTCAATCATAAACTATTATGTATATAGATTTATTTATTTTTCAAATAATTATCTAAAAAAATGTTTTTTTAATATATGTATGAAAATCTCATTTTATTCTTTGTAGTTTCTATTAGAGGGGTCTTACAAGAAGTTCTTTTTATTATATTTTTTTTGGCCTTTTACCCCCAAAAGAAGTGTTAGCTTTTGCATATGTTTTGTTTAGATTAGTAATTTTGGTCAGCACATGAATGATAAAACGGTGGAAATCACATCACATTCCCGCCTAACTTGTTAAATACAATGTTTTATTTTTTTAAAAGAGAAATAAAAATAGTTATCTGCTTTTATTTGGACCCTAAAAAATTCAACGCAGAATCTTGCCAAAATACCATACAATGACTAATTTAGTAAATTACGATTGAAATAAATGAAGAATGGTAAAAAAGATGATGGATTACCATGCAGCCAGTGATATTAAGGGCGAAGTAAGTATGCAACAAAAAAATAAAACAAATCTTAAATATAACAATTTTTTAAATAAGATATTTTTACGGTTAGAAATTATGAGATTAATCTTTACGGTCTAAATATTATAAAAAGTAAATTTTGTCTTTTCTAATAATTTTTTTTATATGTATGATCAAGAAATCAAATCTCTATTAGCATACTTAAAAATTCAATTATTTATTAACTATATTATATTATATCTTATTGATACTTTAAACATAATATTTAAATAGAAAGCTAATCCAGCGGGATGGATAACATCTTAAACATAATACTAGTTAAATATCAAAAGGTAATTAGGTTGGTGGCTAACACAAATGAATAACAAAAGATTATATAATAGAAGTTCACCTTGACATCAAAATCAATTTTATCTCTACAAAGATGACATTAGAATTTGAATTTATAGTTTTATGCGAACCATTTAATTTTTTTTATTAATTTAATTTGAGTTGCTTGCTTTAGTTGTAATTTAAGAAATTTTATCTTAGGGTCAAATATTATATATTTGTCATTTTCAATCTAAAATTGCCCTAATAATTAGTTTGACCACCACCTAAAAAATGAATCACCTACTTATAAATTAATTCATCTATAAATTTAAAAAAAAAAAAAAAAACAGGGTCATTCAATATGATATCACATCACATCACTTCATAACTTGTGAAGGTAAATTTTCAAGGTGGGGATAAAAAAAAAAAATAACAAGATGCTTTCAACTCTTACCATTTTCCACATCGCATGAAAGTACAAGAATCACAAAAGCACACGCGTCAAGATCGCCAGAATCACACGCGCCATCTCAGGGTGGAACTGTACGGAGGATTCGCACGTGCGAGATGACCAATCTTGGTGGGGCCGGCACGTGCCAGCGTGGATGGATCCGTTAGTGTGAAACGCGTGGCGAGCACGTGAATGTGATGCGTTTATTGGTAGATGAAAGGGGATGCGGGGCCCGGCTTATCCGGTCACCGCGTTACAAGGAAATGGTTTTAAAATAAATAAAGAAAAAGGAAAAGAAAGAAAGTTAGTTCAGTTTCTGAGAGAGACTTATCCTATCCGCAAAATGAAAATGATAAAAAAAAAAGTGTGACAATGGACTTCAGATCCTATACATTATTCATCTTCGTTTCTTTTCACCTCCACATGACATGTGGCATTTAAAAATTTTGAGGGCTGAGATCCAATTCCTATTAACAACTTTCATTCTAATTTTGGACAAATACTTATTTTGGTCATGAAAAATGTTACATATGAAAAAAAAATTAGTTCATAAAAGTAAAAGAAGACCGACAAATTAATCCGGTTAAGTATGTACTTATGTGACGCTTAGAATAATTCTCTTATGTACTTATGTGGCACTTAGAAGGTGTTTGATAGATGATTTTTTTTCAGGAATTTTAAAGTAAAAGATTATGATTTTTATGTTTTACATGTAATTAATAAAAAAATATAAGGAAATTATGATTTCTAAGAATTAATTTTATTTCATATTATGCAAAAATAATCCCAAAGAAAGGAGAAAAATTCAACTTTCACTCTTTGTTAATCCGATTTTATTGTTTTATTCATATTTAATTTTTATCATTTCTTCTTGTTATTTATATAGAATAATAGGATGTAGTTTTCTATAATCGGAAAAATAAATGAAATTTTTATCAATTTTCAAGAAATAATAATAAAAATGTTTAGAAATCAAAGATAAAACATAGGATTTGTTTTTTAAAAAAAGTAGTCACTAAATGAAGAATTAGACTTATAAATAAATTACTCCTATTGAGATGCTTTATTTTAATGTTTCTTGTTATTTTTTTATTATCATTTATTTTTAATACCCACTCACTTTTTATTATTTTCAGTTACTAAGTCTAGTGGAAAAAAAGTAATTACATATTTTATATAAATATTTAATTCTAAAAAACATATCAACAATAACCAAACACATTTTGAAAAATTAACTTAAATCATGTTCTCTTCCACCTAAAGTAACTTAAACCACCTAGAAACCTCTTTTCTCCAGCGACACCACCGAGTCCAAAAGCGTGACTCAGCTCCTCCTTTGGGTGGCGCCGCCGTGCTCGTCATCCTAAACAATCGAGGTCCACCCAAAAGCCATGGACCACTCCACCAAGCTATATTTTTTTTATCAACTTTTGGAGTTTGCAAGCTCACCCTTTTGATCACTCACTTCAGAATGGGGTTCTTGTTCTGGAGCTAAAAAACCCAGGAGATGAACTTGGGGATGTTTCTCCTGAGGAGTGAAAAACATTGACCAAGGAATCTGAAGATGATGCTTTCAGTGTCTCAGGGATTCTTCTGGTCTTTTTTCTCAAAGGTTGCATACTTGAATGTTAACTATCAATCTGGGGTATTATTTTCAATAATATGTTTGACATTTTTGTTGTGATGGTGTTGTCTTGAATAGAGTATTGTCGTTGAACTAGTAGAGATGTTTTTGTCGGCGAAGGTGCCGTCGGAAGTTGGAGCACAAAGTCAACGAGTTACACACCGAAGCAAGGGATAATAGTGGAAAAAGAAAAAAAAATGGTGTGTAGGGTGTACCGTAATGATGTGAGGACTAGATTAATGTCACTGTTATTGGCCTTTAAACGGTAAAGAAGGAGGAGGCCGTTGTAAAAACATTAAAAACAGACAATTTAGTCTAACACATTAGGCAAGGCAACCACGTAACATCATATTAGCACACAGGGATTGTTGAGGTCATATGTTACATAGGCACACACGTTATCAATGTTAATGAAAAAAAAAGTTAACAATAGATTTAGTTTTGTCACTTTTTATTTTATTTTTGGAAATTAAATTATAATTTTTCATATTTTAGGAGTGAATCTATCATTGTCTCACACTTCAGAAATTAAAATGAATATTTATCCTTTTTTTTTAGAAAAAATGTTGATAGACACCCACAATGTCATTTGGCTCCTCGAAAGAGAAAAAAAATATTATCAACATGATAAGTAATATGATAAGAGAAAAAAAATAAAAAAAAATATATTAATAAGGTCTTTAAACTTAATGAATGTTCATGTATCAGTATTTTTTTTTTCTTTTAACATTTTTCCTTCACCAGTTATACTCCCCCTCTTTCTCTTGTCAGGTGCTTGAGTTGTGGTATCTGTACTGTTTGTACTCCCCCTCTTATGCAGGCCCAATGGGATGGATATCTAAGTCCAAAGTAAATTTGAAGAGATACTTATTATATTTTAAGAAAGAGTTATATGTCACTGGTATGTGACTTTTTTTGTCAGCATATAATAAATTTTTGTTTTATAAAAATTAATAGTAAATAATTTTTTTATTGATACACTTAAAGTTTGAGTTTTAGTTATTTCATTTTTGAGTCAATTATACCTCAGATGTTGTTGGTGGTCGTTAAATTGTGATTATTGAAAATTGGCCTTCAAGATGTTCTCTCTTGGAGACGGAGGTTTGCAAGGGCAAAAATGATCAAAACTTTTATACTATTTTTCCTTCACACCTGATGGCTTTTGACTATCTATAAGATGCAATATGTACATTATAGCTCTATCCTAAGACAAACCAAAAATTAAACTTGGTACATCATCCCAACTTCCAGAGATGATGCATGAGGCACACCAGTAACAAAGGAGGGTGCCCTGCTATTTCTTCTAAGGAATTCATACACTAAATTAATGCCTATTTTCTTCAACATGCTAGACCCTGATTTTGCTCTCATGTGTGTCTGTCCTATAATGTAAGCTACCCCAGCCTCCCAGGCTTCCATCACCTCCTCCAACTCTTCCATTACACTTGTGTCAATCTTTGGACTCTCTGGTACCAAAAACCTTACCCTTTTCTTCTGCTGCTGGATCACATTGGGTGACTTTATCTCCTTTAGTTCTGATGGTCCTGGCAAGTCTACATTCTCCACATTATCTACTTTATTCTCAGTCATCAAAAGGGAATGTGTAGAACATGTCCCTACAACTGCCATTCTGTCATCCTTTACGGGCTCATCATTTGAAGAGTTCGACCCAGTTCTTTCTGTGCGTATGAACTCTGCTATGCAGCACAGAAGATCATTCTCAAACTCAACATCATCTCTGTGGACATCACGGTATCCATATCGCACTATGCACCGGTAGAGTCTGAACTCTTTTGGACCAACGCGACCAACTAGAAACCGTTCCTCAGGTGTAACATGTGGAACCGGCACGTGCTTGATGCATAGAAAAACTAGGACCTGATGGAAGGCTGGGAGATTGGTTACAAAGTGGGAGAAGATTACTGGGATTCCAGACACTAGCTCGGTGTGTATAAGGCCAACCCCACGCACTCGGACAATACCTAAGCCGGGACATAGGCTGAGTAGCCAGTTGGTGGAAACCTTGTTTTGAACATCATATTCATACTTTTTGAGTGTGCCATAGTGCCAAGCACACATGCAAGTCAGAAACACAAGTGCCAATGCTATAGGCACCCATGCTCCTTGCAGGAACTTGATAAGAGAAGCAGAGAAGAAGAGAACCTCAATGTAGCCAAATATGAAAACAAACCCAAGTGCAAGGAGAACATTCTGGTGCCAGCAAAGTACAATAACCAGTGACATCAAACAAGTGGTCACCAGCATCACTGTGATAACTGCCAAACCTGTTGTGAAAAGTAAAGTATATTATGTCATATTCTTGTCAGAAAAAAGTACATACTAACTACTTTAACATCCTCCCTCCTCCTAGTTATGATTCCATCCCAAAAAGAGAATCAAATGCCTACTAAGTACATAAAACCATGCTACTCAGAAAAGTTCGCAGGTTACTTTGATTTGCATTCTTCCCCAGAAAAATTATGATTGCATCCTCTTAAAAATGCATCTTCTTGATGCTTCTAGTTCCATATCATATTGCTGCAAAATTAATGTATACATAAATAGCAATCAGTGTCATACCTGAGGCATTACCCAGATGCTTTGTGTCTCTGAAACAAATAGTTACTACCAAACACAATATCATCAATAGCCAATTGATCTCGGGGATATATATTTGTCCATGAATTTTGGATGATGTGTGAATCACTTTAACTCTTGGGAAACAACTTAATGCGGAGCATTGCTTGATGATTGAGAATGTTCCAGTGATAATGGCTTGACTTCCCACAACTGCAGCAAGTATCGCTATAACGAGAACAGGCCATCTCAATTTCTCTGGAAAGCAAAAGAATGAAAACTGTCAATTAGCTGAGAATTCTCCACATCTACTTTCTCCCTCAAAAAGAATGAGTTACAGCACCTACCTGGTACAGATTCGTAAAACCCAAAGTGATAATCTTGCTCAATGTTATGATGTTTAGATAGATAAGCAGCTTGCCCCATATATGCAAAAATTAAAGATGGATAAACCACAGAAGTAAAAGCAATCTGCAGAAGAGAGGTTAAATAAATAAGCATTTCCAAAATCTATTTAACTATATAACTAAATCGGATAAGACTTTTTAGTGCATTAATCTGACTCAGAAGAGATGCTAACACTTATCAAGGAACATAAATTACAACTTGTGGAGTGAATCAATCACGATAACAAACCCAACAGGAGTGAAATTTCAAGATGTCACTTTGTCAAATATAGTACTGTATTGTGTTTGTAGTATACAAGATTAGGTAGATTCACTTATCTTATATCAAATGAGACAGAATTTAAAATAGCATACCTTGATTGATAATTGTGTAAAGTGCCCAAGATCAGCAAACATGGCTTCTGATCCTGTAAAAGTAAAATTGAAATGGTATGAATATTAACATCAAATTGGCATAACATCCAAGTTAATCATCAAGCAGACAGACCAACCTGTAATGCACAGCAAAATTCCACCAAGGGCCATCCAACCTCCTTTCTGAGTTTTCCTTAAAAGTTGGAAAGCATAATATGGAGAGAGTGCTTTGTATACATGAGGATTCCAGTAAAATATATTGTATATCCCAATGGTACTAAGGCAGAAAAGCCATGTGATAATTACAGGAGCAAACAAGAAGCCAACTCTGTGTGTGCCATAATGTTGAAGGGCAAACAAGCCTATCAATATGATGCATGCAGCTGGAACTTCGACATCTGCCAAACAAGTTTCATAAGTAATATCAGCAAGGAATGTTCCGCATTTCTCAGGTAATAGAGAAGAGTGATATCAAAATTCTAAGTGAAAATAAAAGCAAATAAGATATATGATGGACAAACAAAAATTAAAGCATTTTCGTTGACATTTCTTCTCTAATTCTCAAGAACCAATCTCTAATTTGTCAAAAAAAATAAAATTGGTTATGGACATCAAGTTTATGGAAGTCCTGGCTATATAGCAAAAGCAATCTTACCTCAGCAGATAAGAGGAATGTTTGTGTTTTTATTGAACATTTTTAATTAAAATAAATGATTAAAATAATTATACTCATATATTTTTTAAAAAATTTAATTACTCATTTGATTTATATAGTTTCATAATTTGTCTTTTTTAGTTTGAAAGTGGTTTTTTTAGTCCATATAATTTACATTTTAATTCTCTTTTAGTCTTTGTAGTTTGAAAGTGGTCTTTTTAGTCCTTATAGTTTGAAAGTGGTCTTTTTAATTTTATATTTTATATTTTAATTCTCATTTAATCCTTATCATCAAAATATAAGTAGTATTATCAATTACAATTAACTACAAAAATATTAGCAAGTAATTCATAAATAATTTATCGCAAAATAATTTGTAATAAAAAAAATAATTGATAATTTATAACTAATTTGTAGCTAATTATTTTTATATTTTTTTTTTTGTAGCAAGGACCAAAAGATAATTAAAATATAAATTATAGGGACTAAAAATATCACTTTATACTATAGGAACTAAAAGATAATTAAAATATAAATTATAGGGGCTAAAAAGATCAAGTATAGGAACCAAAAAGGTACAAATCATGAAATTATAGGGAGTAATTAAACCTTTTTAAAAAATAGTGTTTTTCTTAAAAGCTAAAAATAATAGCTTCTGAAGAAAAAGCTTAAACAGATAGGATACAATATCACATAATGTTGGATCAACAAAATCACAAAAAAAGGTTAGCTATATATTTGTATCCATTTATAATTTTAATAATATCTGATATTTAATCCCACCCTGTCACATTGAAAGAATTGTTCCTCACTGTAGCAACAGTATAGCAGGTTATTGCTGCAAAATCAGGCTGATGATGCAGAATTGATGCTTGATACATAACTCAAGTTTCAATTAACGCCAGAATATAGACAGACCGGTATGGAAACTACCAAAGTTAGAAGTTACAGCAAATTATTTAAGAGTCCAGCCAATTTATCAGACTGTTTTTAAGTTACATGTTAACTACATTGCCTAAAGCCCTCTCTCTGATTGCAGGCCTTCACATGTGATTCATGAGGATTTCAACAAGGATACAAATATAGGTCAACCTACAAGTGCACCGACAAATGCAACACCATGACCAGTCCTTAATGCACAGTTACTCACAAGATGAGTATTATTAAGTTTCAACTTTTAACTATCAAGAAACACCACCAAGCTGAGAAAAGTATAGTATACACAACTAAGAAAAGACCTTATTCTTCTACTCTCTTTTTTTCATGGAATAAAACATGTTCAGGTCAACAGAAATCTCCAAAAATGACTCATATCTAACTTCTAAACAAACTAAACTCAGACACAGAAAAAAATCAAGTTCAACTCACATGCGTGCTTCTCCTTGGACATTGAAAGCTCCAGTCCAGACACAGCCGAGAAAACTGCATGCACTCATCCAAAAAACTCAACACAGTTCCTCAACAAAACCCCCAAAAATTCAAAGAACAAAACTTACATGCAGTTTCTGAGATGCTTTTAGTACTTTTCTCCAATCAGAATCGAAGTTTCACCTTGAGAACCTGTGCTTATCTTTTTAAACGAAATATTGAGATGAAACTTCAATTCTAACTGAAAACAACACCAAAAACACATAAAGAACTGCATCTTAGTTTTCTCTAAAGTCAAAGGACAAAACTTACATGCAGCACCTTATTTGTTTTTGGCACTATTCTTCCATCAGAATCATAGTTTCACCTCGAGAACCCATGTTGACCTTCCATGTAAACACTTATTTAGGCGAATCATCGAGGTGAAACTCCAATTCTAATTAGAAAACAACATCAGAAACACATAAAGAACTCCATCCAAGTTTTCTCGAAAGCCAAATAACAAAACTTACATGCACTTCCTTAAGTGCTTTTGGTTATGTTCTCCAATCCAATCAGAATTAGAGTTTCACCTCAAGAACCAGTGTTGACCTTCAATGCAAACATATACTACCTCCGGTCCTTTTTATAAGAAACAAGTTTCAATGTATTTCTTATACTGAAAAAGTTGTTTCTCATAAAAAAGAAAAGGAGGGAGTATTACATTGATTGTCGAGGTAAAACTCCAATTCTAATTAGAGAAAAAAAACCAAAAGCACTTAAAGAACTGCTTCTTCTTCTTCTTCTTCTCCAAAGTCATTACTCTTTAATCTCACCAGAAATAGCCGGGGTGAAGATGCCATCTCCAATGACCATGCAAGTCCCAATCAGCGCCAAAACCAGCAAAACCCTCTGCAAAACCTTGTGCTTCTCAAACGTGCTTCTGAGCCGCGCCGCAAAGCTGCTCTCGGGAGCCGCGCCGCGGGAATCCTTTCTGTACTCCGACAGCTCCTCGTCCGCCACCTGGCAATTCGGGAGAGAACTCACTCTGGCGTGGCGGCACAACAAGGAATAAAGCGCGAAAGTGCCTCCTTCGCCGTTATCGTCAGCTTTTAACACCACGAAAACGTACTTGAGCAGCGGGACCAGCGTTATGGTCCAGAAAACCAGCGACAAAACGCCGAAAACCTCCTCGTTGCTCTCCGTGTGCTTAATGTCCTCCGCAAACGTGCTTCTGAAAACGTACAACGGCGAAATGCTCAAATCACCGTACACCACTCCTAAACTCTGGTACGCCAGAGTCACAACCGTTCTCCACGACTCTCTCTGCAAAAACAAAAACAAAAATTAAAACAAAGACAAGCCTACATTCTCAGACACCACCACCACCACCAACAACAACAACGTTGTTTAAATCGAAATAGGAATTGAAACATTGAGCAGGCTTGGCTCTGTTCTCTTACCTTAACGGAGTTTCGACGAGTTGTTCCACCTTCTAGATCCATCGCATGCGTATTCGTGAGTCTCATAGAACCATTTGTTATTATTTTTTTTTGTAAATTAAGCCAAAATAAATAAATAAAGAGGATTTGATTTGATGATCGGAAAATGGCGGAAACTACCTCCTCACTTGGAATGAACACAAATTTAAGACATGTGTGTGTAGTAGTATATAACTATATATTTAGAGTGGGAAATGGTTTAATTAGAAAGTAGAGAGAAATAAATTAAACATGTTTTTTTTCTCTTTTAAAATTTAATTTAATTGTAATTATGATGATAATAATTATGGTTTATGTAAGACTGATAATAATAATAATATCTATGAAGTAACTTTCAGATCGATGATGGGGTATTAAACAAATTCAAGGAATCCAATTTCTCTGAGTAAAATAAGAAGATTCAACTCTGGGAAAACGACCCCCTCAGCTTGCAAATAGAGTAGGTTTATTTTTTGGAAAATAGGATGCGAAGATGCACACGAAATATCGGTTTTATTATTTTATTCGATTAATTAAATATAATAATTTAAATAAGGTAAATGAAAAAAGAAAAAAAAGAAAAAAAAACAAGTTCTCTTATATGAGAAGTTATCGTCTCTAGAGCGGTTGAACAACCTATACAACAAATAAGAGGTTGGGAGCAATCACACGAAAAGCCAGACATTCTTTGCATCAAAATTCAAAGGCTTTTTCTTTAAAAAAAGAAATATGACATTTATGTATTTGTTTTTTCTCAGTCATATCATTTATTACATTTTGAAATTTTATTTCTCCTCTTACTTTTGTCTCTTTCTCTCTTTTTATTACAAGTTTTATTGTACAAGTATGTTTCTCTTTTCTAAACCGTGGTTTGCGTGTATTTTAATAGAGAAAGTGAAGGATTATTATGAGGGAGAGAGAAGAACTTATAAGCTAGTGGTGGGGTTGGTAGAGAAAAAATTTATAGGCTAGTCTTATTTTGCTTTTGGGGCAATTAGGGGTAGCTGATAAGAGCATGATGTTTTCTACATGAGAGGAATAGAGTGACACGGAATA
Organism: Glycine max; assembly: GCF_000004515.6. Taxonomy (NCBI): domain Eukaryota; kingdom Viridiplantae; phylum Streptophyta; class Magnoliopsida; order Fabales; family Fabaceae; genus Glycine; species Glycine max. The sequence goes on along the minus strand of NC_016088.4, from coordinate 3,327,722 downwards.
TGTTAATTTTTGGAATTTGGTAAGGGAATTTGAGATTTTCCCATAAAGAGTTAAGAGAGAGAGAGAGAGTAGAGTAAGTAAGTGGTTAAAATTTGTAAAACAGCAAATTACTTAAAATGAATAGAAAATAAGGATATAGACAAGAGGTGGAGATGGAGATAAAGATAAAACTCAAACTCGAGGTGGAGTGTGTTGAATTTGGCAATTTGCAATTCAGATATTTCTAGTATTTCTAGTATGTTTACGTTTAGTTTTGTAATTGAGAGTTTTTTTTTGGAAAAATATAAATATATTAAATTCAAAATAATAAAATAATGAACGGAATAGAGAAAATTAAAAGTTTTCCTTATATAAAAATGTCTATATCAAGATGCTAAAACAAATATAACAGGTACGTTTATATATAAAAAAAAACTTAATCTTACTAATAATCTCTACTAAAAAATTTATAATTTTATTTTATGGTTTATTGTGATGGATCTATCTCATCCCTTTTCTCCTTTTGCTTCCGTTTTTTATAAAATTTCTCTGTTATTTGGTCGGGGAAAAACTGGCAACTGGATTGTATTTTCTGAAAGTCCAGGCTTTTGACTTGATTAAATTAAAATTTATTCTACCAACATGTTAGTATGAATAAAATTAGATTTAGTTTCTTTTAAGTAAAATTACAAATTTATTGTAATATCACGACAGAATATATTTTTTTCATTAAAATTAGTTATTGGTGAACACTTTTTTTTTATCAATTAATGATAATAAAAAAGAAATTAAAATTTATTCTTATTATTCCCATACTAAAACCGACTCACAGGTTTCTTAAACACCAGGCACATTTTGATATATCACAAAATCGTTACTTTATAGTTCAAAGGATGAAAAAATAATCATGTTTTCTCTTAGGATTTTTTGAAAAATATTTTCTTATTACTTATTACTAAAAAAATAAAGAATTATTGGAAGTTAAAATCATTTGTTTTTATTTCATATTTTTAAGTTCTATATCCTTTAGCAACTTTAAGACAATTGTATAAAATTTAATTTTAAAATTATAATTACACAATTAAAATAATGAAAAGCATTTGATTTTGTTGCTAAAAAATGCAGTAAAAATAAAATACAAAAAACGCATGCCTTGGGACTAAAATTAGTGAAACTTTCTTTTTAAAAAGCAAAAAATGCTCCTACAGTATACTGATAAGGATCTATGCCAGATTTTTCAAAAAACAAAAGATCTATGTCAGAGTTGACACATAAAAAGTTTATTAACTATACATTCTACAAGTGAAAATATTAATTTGTATGTCAACATTGTTTAAATCCCATAAAAAATAATTATATCATTTAATCTTTGGACCTCATTAAAATACTTTTTCTATTGCTCCAAATGATTAAGAGGATTGATGGCAACATACTATTGTTTTGGTAACAGTAACCACACATATGCTATTATATTATCAGCTATGTATGGTACACATCACAAAGAGTTCTTTTAGATAATTTTATGCTTCATTCAAATTGATAGTGCCTAACGTAGTTTTCTTTCTTTTGGTAATAAACTCGTCATCTTGTCATGGCCAGTAATAATCTCTCTAATCTGTTTCGTCCTATCCAGTTATGAATATATAAATGTGCAGAACAGCAATAAATGCAATAATCTTCTAGTAAAGGATGGAGAGAGATATAGAAAAATGGGGTACAAAGAATGAGACCCTTTGGCCTTTGATATGAGATATTTTGTCAGTTTCATAAGGCTAAAACATTTAATGAAAGGGCATTTTAATTTTCTTTGTGTTTAAGCTAATACTAACAAGGACAACAATAAAAAAATAATTGAAGATGATTATGGTTTTGTTTTGAATAATATGGTGTTGACCCAAAATTAGAGGTGATAGGCTATCAGAGGTATATTACCAAATTGATTCTGATTTTGTATAAGCAGACGCTCATATTTCCTATATATGTGCGCTCGCCGTAGTGGAATCTTACATTCAAAGAAAGCATCATTCGTTGTTTGGGAAAGTCTACATGTCCCTTTTTTAACACTATTTTCTTTTTATTTGTCTTTTCAGAACCTAATATTTGACAATAACCACCACTCTCTTTTTTTAAAATCAATTTTCACCTTTAGACAAAAAAAAAACGGAGAGAAAAAAATACTAACCTTAAGGAAAAAAAAAAAGAAAATGTCCAATTTAGTTTTTTAAGTTGTATTTCATTTTCATATTAATCTTTGAAACTAATAAAAACTTAAATAAATCCTTAAAATTTTTCATTAAATGATAACAACGACATATAAAGACCAGAATAAAAAAAAATCTTAATTTTAAGAACTAATGTGACAACACGATATAATTTTAATGATTAAATTAGTCATTTACATTTAAAAAAAGAGTAGAAAAAGCAGTAGTACCAAAAAGAAAATATTTTCCTTGTGATGATGCCATTTTTTCTTCTCATTAAGTTTCTTGTAGTAGCATGTATTATATGTATTAATAATAATCAAGAACATCTAACTTAATTAATCAAAATATGTATAAGTTAATAATATTATTATATATAATAATTTATAATTAAATGATAATGTAGAAATATTTATATGTATTATTGATATTCTGATTATATTCCTTTTCAAAACCTTATAAAAAATAATATCTAACAACAAAAAACAATCATATATTTTTTTTGAGAAAACACAAAACAATCAATTTTTTATTATTAAACACAAACAATCATGAAGCATAGTTACATCATTACAAATTTATGCTTCGACACGCATCTGTATGCATAGTCATGTACGGCAAAACTATTTTTTTTTTCTTAATTATAAACTTTTGGGTGTTATCTATTATAAAATTATATTTACTTTTGTGAACAAAGAGTGAGTATGTGTGGATAAATAATTGAAGTAATTAAACGTTTGCAAAATATTATTTATTATGTAAATATTTATGTACAAATTTTTATAATGGAGAGAAAATAAGACTAAATTATTTGTATATAAATTGTAATTTATTTTAAAAAAATTATTGAAATAAATTAAAAATAACTTATAATTTATAAATATATATAAGCTATTTTCATAAATCTTTTGAAACACTTACATATAGAAGTACTTATATCGTAAAACAGTCCAAATATTGTAAATAAACTATTTGAAAAGGATGAAATGGTTCAAATTTAAAAAAGGTTGTTTACTAGTTAAGACTCACACTCAACAAACGTTCATAAAAAATACTAATCGACTTTGATGTAAATTAACAATTTTGTCTTCTTGGATAAAATCAGGAACTTTATTGGAAAAAACGTCCATAAAAATATTTAATTATTTATGATAAAAAAAATAGTACGAGATCAAATGTATTTTTTCACAGGAATATTTTATTTGAGTTGGTTAGATAGATCCAAATTTAAAATTGTAAGTTAAACTAAAATAAATTCTATAATCTACAGATTCGCCTGTTCATTAGTCTATTTACGAGCAATTTATTATCAATATATAGATCTATGCAATTTGTCTAATTACCAATAGTTTATAACTCAGCCAACATTAATTTGTTACAAATCACAAATACTTTTTTTTTTATAAGACACAATCTTACTTTAGAACTTGAGTTACCTAAGATTATTATGAATAACAATTTTTTTCTCTAAATACTTAATATGTATATATTCAAAAAAAAATCTCTAAATATACAACAATTTCATAGTGATTCATCCATGCGCTTAGGTATAAAATCAGCCAACATAATTTTAGCAGTTTGCCTTTATCAATTTATATTTAATTTATTCAAATATAAAATATAAGCCTTGAAATGAAACAAACTAGGGAAGGAGAAGAAAACAAAAACAAAGGCAGAAGAACATTCTAAATGGTTCTCAATTTCCTCAGTTTATTAAGGTTCACAAGAAAAAAAAGTTAGGTTAGAAAAGTAACCAACCAATTGCAGGATCCATGAAAATATCTAGTCCAGTTTTTCTTTGTTTTGATCACATAGGGGGGCAGGGTTTGACATTTGACTGAACATTTTGTCTACCAAAATCTGAAGAAGGTGATAAACAACATTCTGAAAGCATTATGGTCGGCCATAGAAGGGATTTGCTATATATATAAATAATTCTGATGTCCTTCTGTTGACTTGGTTTTCGGAATTCACAAAACAGTGTTTTTCCTTAATTTTCTGTTTATTATGATGAATTTAACTATCATCCATGAATACAGTAAAAGTAAATATCGTCCTATCATAAATTATAATGAATAATAGAATACAAAAATAGATTAGTGTAAAGAAAAATTATTATTAACAAATTATTATTATTATATATAATAATAATAATAATAATAATAATAATAATAATAATAATAATAAATTTATGAACTTTTATAATAATCACCTTAAAAATTAGTATAAAATATTTTTTGGTTGATAGGAAATGTAAAAAAAAAATTATATTAATAATGCATTGCCATTAAACTATGATAATATTAGCTTATAAAAGAAATCTAATATCATAGTTAATTTTTTATAATGATTATCTTAAATATATATTTGTAGTAATTTTAAATTGATCAATTATAAGACAAACTTTATTTTACAAAGGAAAATAACTAATATATCTTATATAAATACTTTTTATTAAAATTAAATTATATTAATCACATTAAATATTATATTTTTTTGACAAAAAATGTTATTATTATTATTACATTATTTTAATCAACTTCTTAATTCTAAAAGTAATGGTTAACAAAAAGTAGTTTAATTTGTGCATGAAATTCAATAAATATGACGGCATCTAGTCATCTACACATAATTGATTTTCTGAAGATTCTTAAAACATTTATCGTACGTACAAACGTCAAATCCCGAACCTGGCCAAACAAAAATGTCGTTCAAAACCTGGCTCCTTAGAAAATTAAGACAAAGTGGCTAGGATGATGATTCATAAATTGATACATGAAAAAGTTGCAGAGAATGCGTAATGAGTATATTAAAAATTGATATTCTAATCAATTTTTATAATTTTTGAAATTCTAATTATCGTTCAGTAATTTTAAAAATAATAATACTATAATTGAATGAGCTAAACTGATTATCAGTTTATTACTTATAATTGTAAAAACTTTTGTTTTGGTTATCTCCTCATTCATTTACATTGGATTCTAGACATAGAATAATGGAGGATGAGGTGTCGGGGATAACCCGCACAACAAGCATTAGCCTCATTGAAAACATGTAGTATAAGTTTCCCTGCCCGGCTACCCCTTAGCTCCATATATAAATCTTCTCTCTCTTTCTCTCTCATATACACTATCAAACAAATTATTTCAATTAATATTTTTAAAACCTTCAACTGGTAAAAGAACTCATTCAAGATTCAATAGTACAATCATGATCGAACTTTTATTAATTAAATAATAATAATAGCAACAAATAAAATATTATTTAAAAACATAATATTATAGTTTTATTATAATAAAAAACTACATATTATTTTCTATGCGTTTAGACTTCAATATATTTCTATTTTGTGTGTTTTCCTGAATTGAAATTTTTTTTTGCCTCTAATAATATCAAATTCTTACTTTTTAACGATATCAAATCTTTGATTGGGATACTCCTGCTACTATCACTTATGTAAGTTATTATCTAATAATGATTCATTATTAGACTTTGTTATTTAAATATTGTGAATTTTATGATTTACTATTTTATTTTATTATGATGTAAAAATATTTAATTGATATGTTACTTATAAATATTTTATTATTATTTTTATACTAACTAAACTCTTACAAATTGACATTCAAATTTATGAAGTTCTCATGAGTTTACTTAAACTTTTAAATTTATAACCTTGTTTATAATTTTACTAAACATTTGTCCATTTATGTAATTTTGTATTTATAAACTATTTTAATAAATAATTATAACTAAATAAGCTATTTTCACAATTTTAAATATATATAGTTAACTTTTTGACTTTCTAACTATTTTAAACAAATATAACCTAAATATAAATTAAGGAATTTAAAATTGGCCTATAAAGATGTAAATAAATTGCCCTATAAGGAATTTCAAATTTCCCTAAATACATCGAAACAATTTATCATGTGACACATATGCATGAAATAATTAATTAATTTAAAAATGTAAAACGCATATAAAACTTGATGCTAAGCCGTCACGAATGAAAGTTTGTTTATTTGGCCTGAACTTGAACAAACAAGATGTTTAATTAATTGGATATCTAATATAAATTTAGCCACTCACCAAAGTTCTCAACGCATCCTTACTCAATTAATTTTCATGGATTGTTGTTGTGCACATCATTTTCTTCCCGTTTCAAGTGCGCATACACAAGTGCCACACTATTTTAATGGGATTATTTGATCTCATGTTCTACCCTGTCTCCATATGTTACCAAAAGGTAGGCCTTTTGGAGTTTATCAAACCTAATCAAACTTAGAAAATTCTGCAAAGAAAATGACACCGTAATAATTTACATCATTCTTCTCATTCACAATTAATATATAAAACTTATACGAAGGCCCACTATTAATATGAAATTAAGCTAGATGCTTCATTGGGTGCCTAATTAGGTAAAAACCTATCGGGGGAAAGATTAGATGATGAATATTCAATTAAACAACTTAGTTGTCAGTGCATACGTATTAATTATTAGGTCAAGACGCTTGGAGCTATACACATAAGCAAGTACCTCATGGCAACAACACATTTATCTTTAGTATAATAGTTTAATTAGGTTTATAACTAATTACAAGCCTAGCTACAATTTTTTGGAGCTTAACGTACACTAAAATATAACTTAGGTTCAGCTAATCGAGATTATTTTACCCATTTTGGGGGGGTGGGGGGGGGGGGATTTTACGAAAGGTGTATATTACTAACATAAAAAGTTGTATGAAAATGATGTTGTCTTTTTATATTCTTAAGTCTCAAAGCAAGATGGGTCAACAAAAATATTGACCAGCTACACGAGTTATGTTTAGCAGTACCTTGTTGAGTGGTCAGTGTTCATTTCAATAGAGGATCTCGTTGGACCAATAAAGAAAAGAAGAAGAGGATTTTGGAATTTAATCATTGTGTAGCTAATTCACACCGACGTATATATATAACATAATTAATAGTATTCAACACGAGTGATTTTTTTGTCTAAAAACTGTGTAACCTTTTAGAAGAAAAAATTTGATAATACGACAATATTTTGGCATAGTAAGAAAACTTTCAAGTAAGTTTTTCTTATGGGAACTTAAAGGTAATTTAAGTAAAGTTTTAATTAATATGAGAAATTGCAATAAAGTTTTTTGATAACTTAGATATAATTTTAATTAATATAGATTTTTAGTCTGAATTTTTCCTACTATGGAAACTTACACTCAAATTAAGTAAAGTCTTAACTAGATTGCAAAGAGCTTCATAATGGTCCCTGTTATTATCACCTCACATTATAACACTAATAGAGCATGTTTAATAAAGCTAATGGATTTTTGACACAACTTCTAATGTCTGAGAAAGCTTTAATTTTTTTTCCTTATACATAAAAAAATACTTTTTTATTTTGATCCTATACATATTTTTTTATGTTAGTATTTATATACTCCTTCTATGACACTATTCCATTATGTTTGATGTTTAAGCTTTTTTTTCTTTCCAAAATTTAATATAAGAATATAATAAGAACATGATAGGATAAGAATAAAATAAATTTTAATCATACATATTTGAGTTTGATTGATGTATATAAAATAATATTATTGAGTTATTCTATTCTGTATTTAACACATACTAGATAATGATAATGATGATAATTAAGGTAGTGGCATGATAATGATAATAGGGATAATAATAAAGACAATGGTGATGATGTTGATGAAAATGATAGAAACAATAGTGGTGCAAGGGCAAGAGTGGGGGTGGTGAGAAAGAGAGACAACATATAACAATTACTCTATCTTGTTATTTCTAACCCAAATTCTTGTTTAAAATAAGAAACTCACTATGCTAAGGATATGGTAGGCAATCAAATAAGTAAATTATATCCTAATAGTTAAACAATGAATTACAACATAATAGGATAATTATCATACCTTAGCTTATATTATTTTGGCTAACAAATGAGCGCTTAAGATTTTGGTCTAGGAATTAAAAAATATAATTAATATTTTGGATTTCACAAAATATATGGATTTAATATCTGTTTGATCCATAAACTTTTTTTGGATTTCTAATTTTAGTCCCTAATTTAAATTTTAACTTGTTAAAGTCCTTGAACTTTTTATTTGTTATCACATTTAGTTATCTTATCAACTAACAATATTAATTGAAGATGTAATAATAACATTAACAATTCAATAATTTGTCATGTCATAAAAAAATATAGTTAATGAAGGATTAAAACCAGTTTGTACCAAAAAAAAAAAAAAAAACTTGATCATTTCATTAAACTCTTTGATAACATGACAAGTTAATAAACTTTCAATGTAGATGTCATGTCATCATTTGTTACCACTAAATGTGATAATGGAAAAAGAACTTTGGGAACTTTAATTAGTTTAAATTTAGATTAAAGATTAAAAGTAAAAATCTGAAAATATATTAAGGACTTAAAAAAATAGTAATTCCTAAAAATATTATGTAATTTCTTTAGAGTTTAATGTATATACACTGATAGAATAAAATAATTTAATTTTATCATTCAATAATAAATTATCACTTAAATTACTTTAAAATAATTATTTTAAAAGTAAACAAAATATATATATATATATATATATATATATATATATATATATATATATATATATATATATATATATATATATGATAGATTATGAAGAAATGATTGTCCTAATTTTTTTTATTTCTTAATATATCTCTTATCTTTCATATGAATAGATTCTTTCTCATGTATATTTCTTTTTATTTGCTCACTGCATAGTAAATAGTTAAAGATATAATATAAAAAAATTAATGTTTGATTGATAATGTAAAATGGCAATCAAAATGAGACAATTTTTTCCTTCTAAAATGTCAAACAAAATAAGATAGAAGAAGTACATATCAAAACACAAAGCAAAGATAGAATAAAAATAACGCCACACACACACACAAAATCAATCTACAATAATTATAGTATATCAGAAGTTTGCGTAGTTTGACCATATGTGTTAACTTATAAAATGGAGCAAAACTAAAGATGAAACTTCCAGTACTACTCACTCTAATGAAAAGAATCATTAAATTCAGCACTCGAAAGTCATACATATATATTTTCTCCTTTTAAACCTTCATTTAAGTAAAATTGAAATACTTATCCAACTCTCAAACACCATTTTCTTGAAATAATTTGCCAAAAGTGTTAGCTTGTAAAATGGAGCAAAACTAAAGAGAAGACTTCCACTACTCCCTCTAATTAAGAATCATTAACTTCAGTACTCGCAAGTCAATATACATAATTAATCACTCCTTTTAAAACTTCATATTATGTAAAATTGAAATACTTTTTTATTTAACCCTCAAACAACATTTTCTTGTAACAATTAATCTATTAATCTTGATAGTATAATCTCAATATTACATGATGGTCAAAAGGAAAAAAAAATCATTTGGTGAAAGTTCAAAATAATACCTTAGATGAAACTGGGAGGAGATATCATATATTAACATCAACGCTAAGATTATTCACTTAGCATGTGACTATAATCATGACATATGTCACTATTAAAAAAAATACTTTTTACGATGCGTGATTTATGATGGTTATTATAGAACTGATTTAAAAAGTGGTGTAGTAACATTTTTGTAATTATTATAAAAAATTACATTTTACGACGCACATTCTAAGACGATTATTAAAAATTGCCTTAGAATGTTATATGCAATAAAGTTTACGATGGGTTTGAGGTGAAGACCGACATAATTGGGGGGAAAAAACAAGCGCGTGCGCAGAACCTCAACTCCCAATTTTATTATTATTATTTCCCAGAAATCACTCTCTTCTTCTTCTGCACACCTCTTCGTTTTCTCTCACTAACCCTAAAAGCCCATCCACCTCTGGTTAGTGTTTTCTCTAGAAAGAGAAGCTATTGTTGCTGCTGGTAGAAATGTACGAGAACCAGCTTCAAGAGCTGGCCCAGTGGATCTCTCAAAGTGTTTCCACTTCTTGTTTGAGGCGTGGCGACTGCTTCTTTCTCGTTGGGATTTTGAACGTCTTGCCGAGATGGTCTCGCCGTCGGCTATCATTAAGGCCATCCTCTCCCAACAAGAGATCGAATGAGCCCATTCTTGTTTCTCCACCACCGAACACACACATGCTCTTTGCTTCCTTCCTCGCCTCGCGCTAACCTATGCCCCCTGATTATCTCGTGCACCCCTTCTTTATCCATTTTTTTCCTCAGATTCGGAGCACCGCACGTGCCCCTATTGGGAAAAGAGGTTCCGGTGCTGGGGCCTAGGGTTAGGGTTTTTGAGAGATGTGGGATGCTCCATGCATTGATGAGCCTTATCGTGCGCCGTTTTAAGCCGTTTGGGCACGGTGACGACGCCGGTAACGTCGTCGCTGGAAGAGAATGCAAGGACGACCTCCTCTGGTTCCGCGACATCGAAAAGTTTACAGCCGACAATTTCTCCATGGCCATCATCCAGGCCAACCAGGTCATCGAGGACCAAAGCTAGATCGAGTTCGGCGCCTTTGGCACCTTCGGCACCTTTGTCGGCGTCTACGACGGCCACAATGACCCCGATTACTCCCGCTATGTTTGCGATAACTTGTTTTGCAATCTCCAAGGTTAGCTACTTCGCGATTCAATCTCTTTCTTTATATATAAATACCGTTATTCCAATTCTCAATCGTGAGTTGGAACTGTTTTTAGTTGTAAGTGATTTTTGTATCTTCGCTTTTCGTGAAATTTTTGCTTTTTGATTTTAATTTCACCACCTAAAAGTAGTTGTGCTTTTCACGACAATCACGAACAGTTAAAAAATGCTTGTTGTGTAATTGTGTTGGAGCTATGTCACAATCGACCTCTTTTTTTAAAAAATAAAAATAGTTATGTATCTGTGTCGAAGGGCAATGGATGTTGTGTTTAGGTACTTTAGGAGCCATTGTTATGTACTTTAGGAACACTGATATGGAGGTGATTAGCATAACTGAGAAATGGAGTAGATTAACATGTTGAAAAATTAAAGAGAAAATAGGGGGGAGAGGGATAAGCTTACAAATCTTCTCAAACTTGTGTTGAATATATCTACGCAACATCAATGAGTTTTATGTAATAAGCTTACAAATCTTCTCAAACCGATGTAAAAATCTGGCATCCAAACCCGTCTTAGAATGAGCATAATTCTACATCGGTTGGTCAACTGTCGTTGTAGGACGATTGTGTTTCAACGACATCAACTACAATGACGCGTGATAATCGATGTAGAAAATCTATTTTTTAGTAATATGCACTTGACTCTATGTTTTTATAAATTATGATACTATATATATATATATATATATATATATATAAATTATGCAGATATCCTTGAAATATTTTGTAAAATAATTTCAGTATAAAATGTGAAACAATACTTTCATTTTATACTAGCGTTGTAACTTAATTAATAATCTATAATTTTAAGCTATAAATATGCTGCTATATTAAAGATATTGAAGAAAAACTTGTCATTTATAATAATTTTACATAATTGCAGCAGAATTATTTTTTAAATGATATATGCGATCTAATAGATAATAAAATAGCCTCTATAAGTAGGGTGACACGCATCTCAACTTCTCAACATCATTCATTATTATTTATTCTTTCCAAACTTATTATTCGAATAGGACACCAAACCCAATTTTGAAGGAAAAATATACACGTGTTTCATCATGCACCCCAGACCGAGGGATCAAATGCTCAGTCTATCTTATAATCTTGTCATGACTAATGTATAGTGTTGGGTTTTATTGCATGGATTCAAGTTTCATCCAATTTTGGGGGCAGCCCTAATATGGATAAACATTGTTATCATGTCTTTTTCATAAGCTGTCCCTCAACCCATAGCTGCTCAATTGCATTATTAGTTAGTATCTGTTTTTGGAGAATAAATTTCTAGCTGCTCATAAATTCTCTTATTATTTACCATCATAACACAATCATTAATCTTAATTAATTGGGAGCTTTCATTTTCTCCATTCAACAAAGAGGACAGAGTAGCTTGATGTTGAGCTGCTCATTAAGCTGTTATGAAAAGGGCATGATCATTCTAGACAAATTTGCAACCACCCTTAATATGAAAAGTCCCTACTTATTTATTTATATAATTTAATCAATGTTTTCAATCATCTACGCCGTTGAATTGCAAGATATTCCGGTGATTTGAAGCTGTGTTAGCGCGTAAAGCTGCTAAAAAAATCAGACGAGACAATAGTGATGATTTAATTATCATCAACCATCTAATTTCATGTTCTAGTAGGATTAATTTTTCCTTTTTTGTATTTAGTAATTTTATTGTGTGAGTATCATGGGCGTATCAGATAACGAATAATCAACGTTGAAGGGTAACCAATGTGCGTTTAGTTAGATTTATTAAAAAAAAACAATTGTCTAATTTTATAATTTACTGTAAAAAAATTTAAAAATATTATTTCTGGGAATTGATCCGTTAATATGAACTGATTCATGCATCTCAAATTTATGACACTTTTGCGTATTTTTGTTGCAGCTCGTCATGAGAATCATTAGTGTGTAGTGACACAACAAAAGGACATGTTGAGATAAAGAAAAAGAGCATAACGAAAGAAAACCAATGATAAAAATCTAGAAACTAAGAAAAATAAAAAATTGAGGTGCCACTTAAAAGAATATAATAAAGCTTGACTTGCTCAAGTACAAACCAAAGAAAAAAGAAATTGAGATGATGCATTTTTTATTAAGCATTTCTAAATATTGGCATAGCATACATCATTTTGTTTTTATCTAATTACTCTGAAAATGTTCTATTGTCGGTTTTATCTTATATTTCTTATGTGTCAAGCCTTGGGAAATTACACCCACAACTTGCTATATAACTTTTTTTTTTCTTTTTCTTTTCCTATTTTTTCGGTTACATCTTATTTAATAGAAATCGTTGATAGGATAGTGGTATATATATACAAAAAATGAAAAAAAAATTTGAAACTCGAGAAAATGGTAGGTGCAAAGCATTAATACAAAAATGTCATGATAAGATAGATAAAAAGAAATTTAATTAGCAATTTGTGAAAAATTAGTTACCTTCCGCCGAATGCCTCGAAAAAGATACAATGTAGAAATTACAAATGAATGAGAGTTTAAATTAAAAAGGATAAAATTGTGATTGCGAAAAAGTAAAAATAATATATATTATGATTCCATTTTATATCCGTCAAATTAAGAAACAAGAGTTTTAAATGGAATGGAATAGAATCCATTTTATCATTTTATATAGTCCCATTCCATTATAATTTAAATAATCCCAACTATAAAATAGCTTAAAATACTATATTACTCTATTCTATTCTATCACATTCAATTAATCTAAAAACTATGCCAAAGAAACAAAAATGGGTCGGATACACCTAACTAAACAAACAATTAATGGCGTACAGTTATCCCCAAAAAAAAAATTCAAGGAGAGACAGACAAAGACTATATAAGTTGTATAAGTTAGATTTTCTTTATTTTTGCAATTCTTGATTTATTTTTGGAAAAATATATTAATACTAACTAATATTTTAAATATGGCATAAAATCATGCAGTGTACTCCACGTACTTATATTGTCAAAGCAACCTACCATTGCATAGCAAATAATATATACGTGTTGAATAAGTTCCGGCTGTGATATCCTCACCAAATGACACTTCTTCATGCTGACATTTATGGACCTAATCTGAGGAGGTAAGTAAATTACGAAGTTATCTTTTGCATGTTTGTTATAATTATGATTATGATATAGAGATCTCTTAAACTATGAGGGCTTATATTATTCATTAATCAAATAAGACAAACAGGGCCAGGGTAGATTTCAGCCCATCAAAATGTCTTGTTTTTTCCTCCTTGGCCCATGGAAATCTATCATGTAGACACCAAAAAACCCCTCTCAAAAGAATATGTGCCGCCATTTTGAAGACGAACAAAACACTAAAGGTGTTGTTAGGTGCATTCAGTATTTTTTAAAAATATCAAAATTGTCCTTGTGTTTTTTTCGTATTTGTGATGGGTGTGTGTGAGAGTGGTCCATAAATCGTACGGATTAAATTGATCCGTAAGATTGATATGTATCAAATTGATCTGTATGTTGATATTAAACATACGGATCAACTTGATCCGTAAAACTTTTATAGATCAAATTGATCTGTAAGGTTTCTACGGATCAAGTTGATCCATAAACCTTTTACGGATCAACTTAAAAGGATAATGAATTAAGGATATTTTTATCATTTCATTTTAAGTGCTGGGTGCACCGTAATAATGCTGGGTGCACCTAGCAACACCCTATTCTTGGTCCAAAGCCAAGCCACAACTGTTACAAGAAACGCCTAAAGGACTTAATAAAGCAAAGTTACTGGTTGTCTTAACAAAAAAAAAACAATTTGAGGTCTCACAAACCATGTACAGAAAGCCAAGGCATCACAAATTTCTCATTTAGGCTATGTTGGATAAAGTTCCCCCGTGTCTGTATTCTCGTGTCTTGGGTTGTTATGTATGCTGGATGTATGAAGCTTTTGAGATATATCTTGTTCTTCTTTAGCTATATATTAATAAAGTTTTTTTTAATTAAAAAAATCAAATTAGGTTGGACAAAATATTTTAGTTAGTTTTTAATTTTTTTATTTGAAAAGTTTATTTGATGGTTGGGTAAACAAATATTTTTTAATAATTTTTTAGTCTAATATTTTTTGAAATGTTACTTAAAATAGTATTTTTTTATAGTATTAGTTTTAGTTTTTAATTTTTTTATATTTTTTTTCTTTTTATCTTTAATATATTTATCAAATTTTTCGATTACCTTTTTTAAATAAATTTTATTTTTTTGATCATTTTATACTTTTTAACTATTTGAATGATTAATTTTACTGAATATTTTAATAAGTTAATTTTTTAATTTTCAGTATTCAGTGTCCAATTAACTTTTTAGTTAATTTTGTCCAACATAACCTTAGATAGTCAATAGACCAAACATGCATTACTTACTTTTACATGATTAAATAACTTTTATATAATTTTTTTTTCTTATTTATAAGATCCAAATTTAAAATAATGTTCATTCTTTTTTATAAAATCTAATCTATGTTGTTCATTGTATTAATTATTTTTAGACTAAAATTATTCCTGATTAAAAAGAAGAAAGATTATATATTGACAAACAATTAAAAAAGAGAAAAATATTAACGATAAAAATAATTTTAAAAAAAATTATAAATTTAAGAGAAATATATTTCTATCAACTAAAATAATCAATTTTCTTAATCTTTATAAATTAAGTAATTCTTATAAATTGGTACGGAGTAAAGGAGAAATGTTTTTTTTTTTTATATAGTTTTCTAACATAATTACTTTGTTACTAACTTGATATGCTAGGTGGCATACAACATGTAACTAACCTTGCTATAATATATCGCTAGGATTTCAATGAGTTTCACACTTTTACCTATGTCCTTTATACCGGTGCTTATCCTTATAGACGTGAGACAAAATCATTAACATACCAGTGTGGGCTAAATGAACCATCTAAGCCTATGATTTCATATAAGGGATCACAAATCTTAACTTCAAGAACAATCCTAACTTGTAAAAAAATGAAAAATATGGACAATATTGCAAATGGACTAATCATGAGTGAAGAAGCCAAGAACATGTTTGCGAGGGTTGAAGGAAACTTCAAATCTTTGTTGCAAGTAAATATTTCATTAATTATGCCAATCAAGTGCAGTCAAGATTCGAAGGCATGAAAGTCATAAAAAGATTTATTTGTACTACGCAACACAACCACCAAGATCTGACCCTGCAGTTTTGTTAAAAAAAATCTTTTTTTTATCACCAAAAAATACTCCATGTTTTTCAAAATAATGATATTTTCTAACTTTTTGTTTTTGTTCCAAAACAGTATTCTTTTTGGTTTTTTTTTTAAATTATTTTTTCAACAATACTCTTAAATATTATTAAGAAGATCAATTAATACTTGCATTGAAAAGAGATATTTGTCATAAAAAATTGATAAATAGTAGAAAGTATTGCTATTGGTGGTTAATAGGATAATTTATGATAAAAGTAGTTGAAAAATTGAAAGTATTTTGATTTAAATTTGTATCAATTGAATGCTTCTTAATCAGTGTGTGAAAATCTTAAAA
Organism: Glycine max; assembly: GCF_000004515.6. Taxonomy (NCBI): domain Eukaryota; kingdom Viridiplantae; phylum Streptophyta; class Magnoliopsida; order Fabales; family Fabaceae; genus Glycine; species Glycine max. Next base: position 3,311,340 of record NC_016088.4, on the reverse strand, counting down.
ATCATTATTTTGGAACGGATGGAATAGTAATTATAACCATGATTAATTGCTCTCAAAACAATGATATCATGCTTAACTATAATATAATTAAATTCCAATGAAACCTACATAAACGAATCATAAAGCAAGTATGCGAAAACATGAAACCCATAAATTTCCCCTTCTTTTCACTCATAAATTTCTCTTCCTCTTGAACTGTATTTTTATATTGTGGGGTTTGGATTTGTAATGTGACACAATTATGAATCGAGATTCACATAGAAGACAATCATCACCAAGCAAGTGATCTTCTTCACAATCCTCTTCGTTTCTTTTATTGTTTTTTTACGTAAAATTTCTTATGTAAAAAAACATTATTTGGAGCATCTTACTATGTTTGTTTTAGTTGCAGCAATGGCTCTAATGATCCCAATATCAAGTACATTATTTTACCCTTTGATTTTAACTATATTCACCATGATCCCTTCTTCAATTGTAGTGACATCTTTTGAACTGAGGTAAGCTCTCTCACCAATCCTCTATTTTTGCGTCTCCTTAACGCACTGTTTCAGTCTTGCAATGATTAAGGTGAGAAAATCCTTAATTTTTCATTTTCCCTTGTTTCCTTTGCCTTTCTAATTTATTTCGCAGAAAAGCTCACCTTTTGCCCCTTTGGTGGTTTTTGGTACAAGTCAAACATTCTATTTTTGTTAAGCATGAGGTTACTATTCAGAAAAGTCCATCTTTATTGAAATATTTTGAAAAATAAGTTTGAATCCTCTTCGTTATAGTTTTAAATTTTTTTATATGGTGTTGTTTCTATATTTTGTTGTTATTTTACCAGATGTTAATACTAATTGCAAGTTGATGAATTTGTCATAAGCTTGCACAATCTATATAATAACTTTTTTTTGAAGGAAAAAAACTTATATCAAATCGTTGAGAATAATAAAATCAATACAAGACGGGCAGTGATCAAAGGACTGCTGACAATCAAAGAATTAAGATGCTCTTGCTAAGGAATCAGCAGCTAAATTCGCTTTTGGCTTGACGGCTTACAAACCGAATACAACAGTTTTGAAAAGATGATAACTTTAGAACACAATTACGAATGATTTCTCCAGCTTCATTGTTTTGGAATTTCTTGGCAATGATGCAGTCAACAAGGTACTTGCAGTCTGACTCCAAAATGATGTTATTGAAATTAGAATTCTCCTTCAAATCTATGACAAAGAAGATTGTCTTGAGTACAAGTGTGAGGTGAAATTTCACATCGAGTAAAAATAAAAAAGTTGAGTACCATATCATATAAGTGAGGAGAAGACTCATAAATTAAAGTATAATGTCAAATTCTTTTATGTGGTTGTTCATTCATCGTTAAGATTCCGCCAACAATTCACCGGCTGCTGAAGTAATGTTTCTGCCCTAGCTTTCTTTGGCTGATCACATCCAATGAAGATGTACCAATCATTTTCTCTACTATCTGGGAAGAAAGGATAGTGCATCCACGAGCAACACGTAGGTGGGAGCTATCTAACATATTTTCCATAATATGCATGGAAGTAAGCGGATTTTACAGAGAAAAGGCCATCTCTTCTGAATTTCCAAAGAAGCTTATCCGGATCCGCTGACAGATGAATAGGCATAAAGAGAATTCGAGTAATATCTTGATGCTGAAAAAGATCATAAAAAAGGGTTTCATTGCTAGACCCCTTTGAAAACTCTACCAAAGAACTTACCCTTAGATCCTAAAGACTAAGAGTGTTCACCATGCGGTTTGTTCTAATTTTTAGAATTTAAAGATACATTAAATTTAAATCAAATCAATTTTTTTAGTTTGATTTGACTTTTTTTAATTTATTATTATAATTATTATATATGCTATATTATTTGAAAAAATTATTTTATTTTTATTAATTTTTTTTATCATATTTTAATTAAAAATTATTATTTTTACTTCTATTTAGCATTAATATAAAATGTTATTATCAACTCTTTTTTTAACATAATAATAATTTGTACATAACTTGATATTTAATAATATTAGTATATCATTTTTTAACATATAAAAGTAAAATATAAATTATAATGTAAAAGAAAAATAATAAATTATATAATACTTATTATTAATTATCACAATAAAAATTAATATATTTATAATATGTAATTTGTTCGATCTGATTTGATTTTTTAGAAAAGATTCAAAAATTAAATCAAATCACAAAAAATATACGATTTTTTATTTTTGCAATTTTTTATTTTTTTGGATTGATTTCACCCTTTACAAATGATTTGGTTCAATTTTGAACATCCTACTAAATACCATCAATCACAAGAGAAGCAATAAAGAATTGCCAGGATTTCTAAACCATGGATGGGACCAAACCTTTGCAGAATTCCCATCACCCAATCTCTGTCTTGTGCCTCTTTTGACCAAAGTCTGTGAAGTGTGAATGCTACACCATGAGTAGTTGGGGTTGTGACCCACAAAGGAACCCAAGAAGTCTCCCTTCGGATGATATTTAGCTTTGAAAACTTGTGATATTATAACATCATGGTCAGGAACTAATTTTCAACCTTACTTTCCTAACAGCCGAATTAAAAGTATAAATATGTCTAAATCCCATACCTCCATTCTCCCTCCTGATGGTTAAACGATCCCAACTAAGCCAATTTATGCCTCTTCTTGCATTTTTGTTATTCTCTCACCAAAATGAGTTCATCATCCTCTAAATCTCGTCCAGTACTGTTGAAGGAAGAAGAAAAACATTCATACAATATGAAGGTATAGCTTGTGCTACCAATTTGATTAGAACCTCTCTTCCTTCTTTAGATAAATGTTTTCCAAACCAATGATGATTTTTCCTCCAAATTCTATCTCTCAAGTAGACAAAAATAGATTTTTTTTCTTCTTACCAATCATAGAAGGAATGCCAAGTTATTTTCTTGTCCCTAGGCACTCTGTTACTCCCAATTTAGTTGTGATATGTTCCTTTATTTGAGTTGGAGTGTTTCTGCTAAAGAAGATCTCCGGTTTCTGAAAATTGATAGAGACCTGAAGAGGCTTCAAAAGAACTAATAATTGAGTGAAGGGTGCTAGCTTCTGATTTAGTTGTCTTGAAAAAAGAAAACAATCGTTAGAAAAAACAAGTGTGAGGAGAAGGGCTCCTCTACACACTTTCACACCATGGATCTCTCCTTTTCTCTCAAAATTTTGTAGAAGGGAAGTGAGTCCCTCCATACATTGCAAAGAAAGATAAGGGTACAGTGGGTGCCTTGTCTAAGTCATCTCCCCAGTAGAATAGGTCCAACACCCTCTCCATTTACCAAAACATTGAATTCCACATATTCCACACACATTCTCATCCAATTAACCCATGTGCTATCAAAACCCAATTTGAGGAGGATAACATGTAAATATCTTCAGTCCACCTTATCAAACACCTTGCTTATATCAATTTTCAAAGCAATTTCACCCTCCTTAGCCCACATTTTAATTTCATGTGATAAATGGTCTCTATGACAACCAACACATTATCAAGAATAGAAGGGTCTTCTACAAAAGTAGATTGCTCCCTTGAAATGCACTTCGGAAGCACATATCTAAGTCTGTTGGTTAGCACTTTAGAGACATTTTTGTACAGAACATTACACAATGATATAGGCCTCAAATCCTTCATAGAAGTTGGGTAATCAATTTTAGGAATCAAAACAATATTTGTACCATTCAAGTTTGGAGGGTAAAAACCTTGATTCAGCCTGGCTACTATATTCTGGAAAATATCATCACCAAGTAAGTTTCAAAATCTTTTGTAGAAAGCAGGATTAAATCCATCCGAACACGGTGATTTATCAGAATGCACATGAAAGACAGCTTCCTTGAACTCCCATTTTTCGACTTCAATATTTACATCACTGTGAGCATACAAGGTTTCTAAGTATTTCTTTGCTAGAAGACAAATATCCTGCTGATTAGAAATAGCAACACCATTTTCATTAAAGAGCTTAGAAATAAAACTCCTTTTCTTTCCGGAATTTGCATTGGCATGGAAAATTTTGGTATTAGCTTCTCCATCTCTTATCCAGTCACCTTTTAGCCCTTTGTTTCCAAAAGAATTCCTCTAGAGCAAGAAGAATATTAAGATCATCTCTAAGGTTTTTAAATTCACGAAGATAACAAGGATCAGTACTGTACCTTGTGAACTCGTATCTATCTTTGCACTTTTTGATATCATCCTTAAAACGAGAATGAAGAATCCGAACACGTGTGCACCTTTGATAGAAGATAAGAGGTTGATTCTTTCAACCAATCTGTATAATAGCTAATACTTATTGTACATTGTATATTTGTTTGCAGCAACATAACAGGTAAGAAAGTCTTCTTTCTTAATTTTAATTTTTTATTTTACAGAAGGTGAGAAAATATAAGTATGGAGTATTGAGTATTATTTGCTGCAGAAAAAGAGCAACCCTAGAAGTTGTTGGACCAGATGTAATCTTTGGCTCTTTCATGTCCTTTGTAGTTATTTTAATTTTTATTTTGTTGCATTTCCTATTATTATGGTACCAACTATTATGTTTTTTCCTTCCATTTTTTTGGATTGCAATTGTTCTAAAATATCCTATCTGAATATATCATTGATTATTTATCACTTTCAAGTGTAGTTCTTTATTTTATTTTTTTTCTATCGAGCTTTCAAGTGTAGTTCTAAGCCATTATTATAGTATACATCTGAGTGTATTATTAGACATTGCAGTAGGTTTGGGTCATTTAGTTCTTAAAAAAAAGAAAGTCCTACAGGATTCTTTTTTAGCAAATTAACCAGGGATACTAGTTAGCATTTATCAAAACAAATATTGTTAACTAGTGTCTTTAGAGAATTGTTTAAGAAATTAAAAAAAGTATTTATTATGAAAACATGAGAAAAGCATAAAAAAAGTTAAGAATAATACAATTTTACTCATCTCAATTAAAAATTTTCTCCTTTTTTAATTTATTAATCAATATCCTAAGAATACTGGATAGTATTTCCCAAAAAAGAATACTTAAGGACCCTTTTTTTTTCCTATCCACGGATTAATGTATAACTTTGCTTAATTCAAACTTCAAGCATACTTCCATAAGCCATTTTATTAAGAATTTAATTGTTATAAATGGAAAAGGTTATACCTTTTTTTTCAATTTGATTAGTTTTTTCAAAATTGTTTACATGAGCGTCTAACACTATTGGGCTCTTTGTTACATTAATACTTTTTTGTCATTACTTACACAACCAACTCAAATTTTGAAATTTCGGGGTGTTTTGAGGTTTTTTCTGTGAATAGACTCTCTCTTGTTTTTTTTTCAATATACAACCACTACTTTGTACTACTTTGGACTTTGTGTTTTGATTCACACCACTTTAATTATATTACTAAATATAATTAGTTTGTAAAAATAATTATATTACAAAATTTAGATTTTAAATAAAAATATTCACCTAAAAAATATGTTAAGCAAATTAAATAATAAAACAAAAATAATTACATTTAATAATATCATTTTCTTTAAAAAAATAAAAAAATAAAATTATAAAATTTAATTTTAAAAAAAAGAATTTTAAAACCAATTAAAAAAAATTATATAATATAATATTTATATTTTATAATATTTTAAATTAAAAAAATAAAAAGGAGAGAATATATTCACATTCATCTTAAAACCAAAGTGATGTATATTAAAAAAAAAAAACCATGTTTTGAAGTGTCAAATGCAGCCTATGCATGATAAGATGAAATGAGTGAAGTATATCTGATCCATATTCTTTGGCAATTGTCTGGTGATGGTCTCTTAATTGGATAACGTCATTTATCTGTCCAATTTATAAGTTTTCTGCATTAGCTGTTCTTTTTGTGTTTTATTTTTTTAGTTTTGAACCTCTATCATTTGATATCACGGCATTACTTGGATAAATTCAAATCATGCCCAATAAACCTAATTAATATTATCAAATACGTGGGGATTCATGTTCCTAGATCACAAGAACTCATCTTAGATGTGGTTCTTATTAAAAGAAAAGTTTAATATTGCCAACCTGAAATTTAAGAACTTTTAGCACTCGTGCTTTATAATTGAATTCTATTGTCCTTCTATGTTCATGATTTTGCAGCTCCTAAAAATCCTTTTAAGTATTCTGAATATATTCTAATCCTATTCTTTTTAAATATATTTGTTTATTATAAATTGTTATGGTTCAACAAAATATTTATCATTAATTTCATTATATTAAGTGATGAATACGACAAATAAAGTGTTATATAATCCAACTTAATCACTAACATATAAGTGCTACATTATTTTTTATTATTTAAATTATTTAATAAATTCAATTATCTTTCTTTTAAAAAGATAATTTAACTTTTAAAATAATAAAAAATAATATAACATAACATTTTATTTGTCACGTCATCACTTAATTGAATGAATGAGACTAATAACGTGTACTACGTTAAAACAAAACAAAAAAATTATAAGTACATAATTAACCAAAAGTAAATTTGAGGTAATAATCTAAAATCGAATAAGTATGAAAAATATATTTAAATCTAAACTTTTAATTATATAAAATACTAAAATACTAATTACGAACAACTAATTTCAAAGAGATAAAAAAACAAGCATACGCATTAAACAAAAAGTTTGCTAAACTGCTAATTAAGTTCCATAATGTCAATAAAGTAAATTACTAGCAACTGAATCCAGCATCTTCAACTCATTTCATGAAATAGAAGTAAAGTTGCTCTTCAATGTCATCTTGAAGATATTAACTTATTCCAAGGTTCATTGATGGATGGACCAATCCAGTGAAAGGATGAATGCCTACAGCCACATTTGCTCCTTCAATCCCAGGAAAAATATTTTCAATTTGTTTTAGAACCAATCTTCCTCTTAGCAAAAGATGGCAAACAGAAAGCCGCTGTATGAATCTGAAATACATAAAAAAACAAAAAAAAGAGACAAAACATAATAGTTAAGAAAAATCAGTTGGGAGTTGAAGTGGAAGAAAGAAGATGTTGGCGCATCAAACCTCAGAATTGTAAAATTTCAATGGTCTTGACTGTTGACTATCATTCTCACTTAAAGGATTCACTGGATGCTTGAAATCAACAAGAGGACCCTCAGTTGAGCAAAGCATAAAACCAATCATCCCACTGAAATGAAAATAAGCAAAAACAACATAAATATGGTTTAATCATATTCATAGCCCATAGGGGTATGTTTCGAAGACAGCATGCAAATGGGAAAATAAAATTTGAAAGGGCATACCTAGGATATGTAGGAACTGTGGTCCATGCATAGTTGACAGAACCTTTGAATATTTGGCGACAATTAGCCACAATGTCCTCAATGATGTGCATATGAAGCCATATACTTTCTGCTTGAGTACACACAACACCTCCTGGACGGAGAGCCTTTGCAACGGACGCAAAAAAGGGCTTTTCAAACAGCTCTTGAGCAGGACCTTAAAGATATTAAATATAACCTCAATTAAAAAAATATATATTATATTAACTGCAAAAGACCAGAAAACAAAAGAAACAACAGTATACCCTACCAATAGGGTCAGATGAATCCACTATAACTGCATCGTAAGTTCCTTCTGGAACATCCTTCAAAAATGCAACTCCTGGATATTAAGAGATAATCTATCATGAGAAAAATTGTCCTAAACAGTAAGTGGTTAAGGAACATAAAAAATATAGAGTAGTTGATCATACCATCACCAACAGTAAGTGTTACACGAGGGTCCTCAAAACCTACTGCTATATCGGGGAAAAATTGTTTGGAGACCTGCAAAGAGTGACAACTTCAATTTTGATATTGGACTTATATTGTTATACTAGAACACTTTACTCCTTAAACATAAAAAGACTAAATTTTTTTAGGCCAAGTGGGAAAAGACATGGAATGACCAATATCATTAAGTAGAGAAAGTCATTCAACTTATAAAAACATGGAGAGCAAGAGAAACCATATACATGCAGGACAGTAGTTTGTCAATATAATTATTTAGCTTTGATTAGAGATAGGAAAGAATAATCTGGGTGTCATTACTCACATCAACAACCATCTTGTCTATTTCGCAGATGTCTATCTTCTCTACTGAGGCATGGCGAGCTACTTCCCGCAGCACTCCACCATCTCCTCCACCAATAACCAAAACCTAACAGAAAGAAAGCAGCAAGGAAAAGATCAATTAATTCCATACACATAATTTTATGCAGGGATAACAGGCTAATATTCCTAAAAAAAATCTTGCTCATAATTATCCAACATTTCATTCTCATGGTTCAGGTCATATCTCAGATGCCTTACTCCATGAGTGCTATCATTCCTACTCTCATCAACACATGCCATTCAGATCTCTTCTAATAAAAGGTAAAAGCAACCAAATAGACTGCAGAAAAAATAATGCTATGCTAAATATAAACCAACAGTGCACCCCAATTCAGCATGATGATGGACACATCAATGATATGAGTAAACAAATCAATATAGACATCATTTCACAAATTCTTCTACCCCTCTCGCCAACCTCTATACAATTATTAAAAACTAAGCACTACTTCACAATCATTGTATTTTCTAACTACATAAAATTTGGTGATAAAATGGGCAAACTAGACATATGCTAAATTCCTAAAGCTAGAGGGAGTCAAAGTATCAAAATACCTTTTTGGGATTTGGAATAGAGCAAAGAGGAAGATGAGTGATCATCTCTTGGTAGGCACACTCATCCCTTTCTGTAAGCTGAATGACTCCATCCAAAACAAGAACTTTGCCATATGTTGATGACTGCAAAACAAAATCCATAATACATTATAAATAAAACAAAAACCATAAAAAAAAAATTGACTGAAGAAACATATACAACATATACCTGGAAGACCATGACATTCTGATAGTCAGACTTCCCTTGAAACAAAATCTTTTCCATCTTCAAGGAATGTGCCTCCCCTGCAAATCACAATCAGATTCCAACTCATGAGTGGCATTACAAAATACAAGTACAAACATTACAAGCCAAGAGTATAATACAACAACTCGAAGAGCCTTTAAAAAAAAAACTCAAAGATTCACTTCTGTAACCGATAACAGATGCACCCTTTAACCAATATATACATTTCTGACTGATTTTTTATTCGCTCCTCGTAAAATCTTTAACAAATACAAACTTACGACCAATCAGTTAGTACCAAATCACTCTTCCACCTAGCTACTTAGGAACATTAGGACATAAGAGCATCCTTAAAATCCCAAGACACAAGGGTCCAACAACTGTAGAATCTAATAAAACAGAACCCGAAAAACACAATGAAAAAAAGCATTAAAGCACACACAGAGATTATATAACATTCCGTTCACACAATAACCAACAGGTAACGATCAACAAAAGGGTTTGAGATTATTTTACACACGGTTCCTGAAAAGGGTTTGAGAAAGTTTAAAAATTGAAGGTAGAGAGTGAACAAGGGAAGAGAAAAAAGAGAGGGTTTTTACTAACCGGGCCACATTGGGCTGATTTCGGAGAACCAACCGGGAATAACCGCAGAGATGCCAGGGTATTGAGGGTCATTGGGGAGCGCTGAAACGGCGTCGTTGGAGACGCCATTGGTTCCTTCTTCTTCTTCTCTTGGCCTCTTGACGGGTAAGTCTGTGAACTCAACAACGTTTTCCGCAGCCATTCTCTCTGTGAACTCAATTCAGTGGGGAGGGACTCTTCTACTACTAGTCCCTTATATAGGTGTTATTTTGATATTAGTAATGATTATGTGAAAATCAAATTTTAATCTTTATTATTATTATTATTATCTGCTACTTTCATGCTAGCTGAGGAAACCTAATCTTCAACCGACGACACACGCACTCCTTGCCCTTTCTCTCTCTTCTGCTCCAACACGTGTAATCTATGCAATTAATCACGGATATTTGTTTTATATAGAATAAATAAATATCATTAAATATATAAATTCTTTTTATATACTTACTAACTAAGGGAATAGTAGTTGTTTTAAATCAGTTTTTTTTTTTAAATTAATCTTCACAGATAGTGACTTTAGATTAAGTTTATTATGCACTACGGTGTAGGTTAAAGATTTGAGTTATTGGATAATTTTTTATTGAGTATTATTTAATTAATAATCAACGACACAATCAAAATAATATAAAATTTATTAAAATATATTTTTTAATATTAATTATTTTAATATAATTTATATTATTATTATATTTTATGAGAATTCAAAATATAAAATATAGATAAGTAAATTAACTAATTGATATATGATATGATAAGTTTGTTGTAACTAATAGATAATATATATTCAAAACATATGATAAGATAAGATGATGTAGCTAATAGATAATATAAATTTGAAATACAAAATATGATATAATTATTGTAGCTAGCAAATAATGTTTGAGAAATAAGAGAGAGATAGAAATATATGTGCCTTTTGAATACTTTATATATAGGACAAAAAGTTGTCTTATGAGTAACAAGAAGTTAAGTTTTTGTCATGCTTTAATTAATTTGTGTAGTTTCAATAATATTTTTTCAAATCAAACCTAAAACAAAAATATTTATCTCAGATACGATAAATTTTAGTAAATCAAACGAACTCTTGAAATTTTTTCTTTAATTAACATATTCTAGAGATTTTTCGATTTTTTATCTCTTTCATCTATCATGTTTATCTTTATTTTTAAATTTAATTCTAATTTAAAAAAAATCTTAATAGTTAAAAAATTTATATCACAATATAAATTATTTATCCTAAATCTAAAATATAATTTATATTCAAAAATATTTTTATAATAATTTTTAATTATTTAAATTATTTATTTATTATAAATTTAGTGATATAAAATAAATATTTATGTTGTGTTTTGAATTTAAATTCCATAATGTACTTCGCATTTAAAATTAAAATAATATTTCTCTTATTAGTAAAAAAATTATAAAGTTTTTTGTCACGTGTGTTATCTTATTTTGTCTGTGCTTATTTTGCCATCATTATCAATGGTCACAGGCATACATTAAGGTTTTTTAAATTCTCTAGCTAGGGTCCTCGGACGTGAAAATATAGTTATCTTGAATTTATAATGGTGCCCAGTATAACATGAATATCACCAGAAGGAACAGTTATACATATTTTTGGTGCAAAAAGCTATATCTAATTTTTATAATCATTATGAAATTGTCTCGTAATAATAAATTTTCATTGGAGATTTCGAGCATATATAAAGGAAATTTTTTAATATAATTTAATTCATATCTAAAGATTAATTATGACCATTTGATTAAAGAATACAAATCGTTATTACTTATAAAAAAAATTGTATAAAAATATTTATTTTAAAATTTAAATAAACTCATTCATATTTTATTATTAAATAAGATAGAATCAACTGATGCAAAAGTTTCTAAACAAAAGAAAAAGTTATACTAATATTTCCTTAAATTTAACTCCATTATATGAGTTGCATTATTCCTTTTATTTTAAAAGTACTTTCACTCTCCTCTAAGAGAGGTTAATGTAATTTTAATTACTTCTCCGGAAGAAAAATCATAGTAAGTAAAATCATGGTTATCAAAATTACATTTTAAATTATAGAATCGTACGATCTTACGATTTCATTAAGCCTCAACGAGTTAAATAGGAAGTAGAATAAAAAACGGAGTATACTCTTCTGAGTTAGCGCAGACTCAGGAGAGTTTAGGTAGACTCGTGAGTTTGCCCTGAGTCTGCGGGTTTACCAAAAACCCAACACAACATTGTTTATTTGGTATGCGCTTCATTTTCTCTGCTTCGTTCGAGTTCGTGCTACTGCTGTCTGCAGTGCTTATTTGGTTCGTGCTTCTTGTTGCGACGCGGTCAGTGCCAGAGTGCGACGGTGAAGGGATGAGTGTGCGATGGTGGGGTGCAATGGTGAAGGGACGTGTTCGATGCCGGAGTGGGAGTGTGCGACAGTGAAGTGTTTTTCATTTTTTTTTTCCTTTTTTGATTTTTGTCAAGTGTTTTTCCCTTTTCACTAATCAAGTTCGCTCCAATGACAGTATTGTTGAGAGTTAGATGAACATTAGTTCTTTTACTTCTAATATTTTATTTTGGAGCATGTAAGATTCTACTCATGAATCATGATTAACGATTAAAATTTATCCTTTGTAATGTGCAGATAAGGTTGTTATCAGTGAATATGATTAGGAAATGAATGTTATGTTGTTAAGCTCCATGTGAATGCTATTATGTAAGCTCCATGATAATCATGTTTACGTTTTTGTATGTAAAAGAAGAGGGCAAGAGGCACAACAACTTGCTCTAACTTTTGAAATTGATGGGGCTTTCAAGGTGAAACATAAAGGTGGTAAAGGAAAACAAATTTTTAGAAGGCAAGATTGTCCTGCACAATTATTAAAAGTCAATTTATGTCCTTGTATGGATTTTGTGTCTAATGTTTGCTTGATTTTTAGTGTAACTACTCAAGATCTTGTTGACATAATCAAGAGTCAAGACACAACTTCAAAGGTACAATCTTTTCTATGTACAAAAATCTTTTATTTTGTCAGCATTATAGATGTTCTTTGATTGAGTACTATCCTGTCCCATTACAATTTATGCATTTTTCTCTAACGTGGCTAAAATATATTGACTTTCTCCAGTTTGTGACAAATTTCAGTTAGGTGTTTATCATTTCAACTGGCTATATACAGTTTGTGGATTGAGTATTTGATATGATTTATTTATGGAATATGAACCAAATTGCCAAAATATTAATTCACTCATCCAATAGCAAATGCTAAATTTAGAGAAATTCCTATTATTTTGGAGCATAATATGCTCATTTTCTTGGATTAATTAAAGTGGTGGGAGGATTATCTTTGTTGAATGGTTGAAGTGAGATGAGATGATCATACTATAGTTATGTGAATAATATATGCTCATCCATCATGAATGAATTTTAATCCTTGTGTAGTTTTACATTCACATCGTTCCTTTCTCTTTGTAACTGTGGCATGTTGCACTGTATTTATGATATTAGTTTCTCTCTGTTCATCATGCACTGAGCACCTGCCATCAGTTAAAGAGTGAAAAAAGATAAATTAATAGTATTTTGATCCACAAATTGCAGAATTCAAGCTTTCCTTCAATTTCAAGTAGCCAATGAAAAAATTGGGATTCTAATTTAATAGGCAACATTTGGGGGAGTGGGTCCTTTTTTCTTTCCCTCCTATCATGTTTAAAAAATAAATCATTTCATAACCTATTGTCATTTCCAAATTCTTGCATCCATAGCTCCTTAATGATGTCAAACCTATTTTATTTTCTATTTACTATCATATGTCATAAATAACCTCAATTTGATAGAAATATGAAGCATTGAATGTGTTTTATATTGCACCTTATGCAAAATGATGCATAAAAGTGAATGAAATTTAGAATAAAATTTATGTTATTAATAAAAAAGTGTTAACATGACCATTAATAAAAATCCCATTTGTTTGGTTTTTTTGAGGCAAAATTAGTCGAGTTTGATGGTAGTAGCACTAGTTTTTTTGCTTGCATTCTGATTTTGGCCAATTAATCAAGATTTAAGATCTATTTCATGTTCACTGAACTCAGTTGTCAACAAAAATGAATTCATTATGCAATCAAATTGCTAGCACAAAATACAACATAATTGAACTTCATCGATGTAAGTGATCCCTGCGTAATTCTATGGATTCCTTTGGAAAGCTTGACTGATATAATATTCATAATTTATATTAGTTTGTTATAATGAGTGAAAGTGGATCACGCTTTTTGTTTTGTTGTTCACCATTTCCATAATTATTCCCAATTTTTTGTTTCATTGAAAGCCATCACACTTTTTTAAGGTTGTTTAAAGGGAATTGTTGTTTATTTATTTTTTGGTAAAATAAACAACAATGATGCTGAAATTTTGGCAGAATGGGAATTTTTGTTTATTTACTCTATGTTTGTAATTTATGTTGATTGTTATAGACTTAAACATGTTGTTATTTGTTATTAGTTTGTTATAATGAGTGGAAGTGGGTCTAATTCAAGCGGTGGAGATACAATTACGAGTGGCTCTTCTTCAGTTGCTAGAAGTAAATACAAAAATGCCCCTGGGAATAAGACTGATATTGGGTGGGAACATGGGATTGATGTTGACGGCAATGTTAAGAAAGTCAAATGCAAGTATTGTTCAAAGATTGCGAGTGGTGGAGTTTTCAGATTCAAGCGTCATCTTGTTGGGACTAGAAAAGATTCTGAGCCTTATGCTACGGTGTCGGATGAGATCAAATTGCTGATGATGAAAATTGTTGTTGAATCTAAAGCAAGAAAAGAAAAGAAAAGGAGATTGAATAGTATTGATGAAGATGAAGAAAGTGCTGAAAGGTGAAGGCAACCAACTTGCAGGAACAAAGGGGTTTTTGTTCAAAAGGAAAAAAAGGTAGTGCAAGTAATGGGAGTGGCAGTGTTCAAGCAACTTTGAATCAATTGATGAAAAAAAAAAGATAAACCTTTAGTTGATACTCAAGTTGCTGAATTTTTTTACACAAGTGTCATTCCATTCAATGCTATTAAAAATCTTGCATTTTTTAAGATGTGTGAAATGATCGGGAAATATAGACCTAGCTATAAACCTCCATCTTATCATGGTGTTAAAGAAAAGCTGTTGAAACTAGCAGTGCAGAAAACTGATGACAGTTTGCAAGAGTTTAGGAATGAGTGGAAGAGAACTGATTGCTCAATAATATCTAATGGGTGGACGGATAAAAAAAAGCGTCCAATTTGTAACTTTTTTGGTGAATAGTCCAAAAGGAACAATATTCCTATATTCCTTAGATACTTCTGACATGTCAAAAATAACTGACAAAGTTTTTAAGATGTTAGATGGTGTTGTCACATTTGTTGGAGAAGAGAATGTAGTTCAGGTGATTACTGATAATGCTACGAATTTCAAAGTAGTAAGAGAATTATTGATGCATACTTGGTTGAATTTGTATTTGACTCCATGTGTTGTCCATTGCATTGGTCTGATACTTGAGGACTTGGAGAAACATTTAAAGATTCATGAAGTTACTATAAAGAAGGGAAGGAAGATAACCACTTATATATATGGTAGAACAATGTTCATCAACATGCTCAAGAAGTACACAAATGGGAGGGACTTGGTTAGACCTGGTATGACTAAATTTGAAATTGCTTACTTGACTTTAGCTTGTCTCCATGAAATGAAAACATCTTTGATGAGGTTGTTCAATTTTAAAGAGTGGAAAAAAAGTAAGTTTGGAACTTCACAAGAGGAGGGAAAAGTAGAAAATTCAGTTTTGGATAGTAGATTTTGGAAGAATGTATCCATATGTCTCAAAGTTGTTGCCCCTCTTATGGTAGTCCTTCGATTGGTGGATTCTGATCAACAACCCGCCATGGGTTTCATATATGTTGAGATGGATCATGCAAAGGAAATGATTAAAAACAACTTCAATAATGTGAAAAAAGTAAGTTTTTAAATTATAAAATATAGTTTACTTAATTTATCTATGTGATTATGTCTAATTTTAAATTTATTTTATTTTATTTATCTGTGTAGTTATGAACCTATTTGGAAAATTATTAATAAGAGGTGGAAGAATCAACTTTATAGACATTTGCATGCAGTTGCATATTATCTTAATCCTCAATTGCATTTTGAAGATGATTTTAAAAAAGATAATGGAGAAGTGAAAGAATGATTGTTTATTTGTATGATGAGATTGGTAAAGAATGTTGGGGTAAGGAACAAAATTAATGGGCAACTTCTGCATTTCATTTTGCCAAAGGTCTTTTTTCTATAGAGAATGCAATAAACTCTAGGAAGACTATGCCACCTGGAGAATGGTGAGAAATGTTTGAGGACGAATGTCCAAAATTAAAGTAGTTTGCTATTCGTGTTTTGAGCTTAACTTGTAGCTCTTATGGATGTGAGCGTAATTGGAGCTCATTTGAAATGGTAATTGAACTTCATGACTTTATTTGTGTTTCTTAATATTTTTGTTTAGTTTACACTTTAGACTTTAGTTAAGTTATCAACTTCAACTTTTTATTATTTATAGGTTCATACAAAAAGGAGAAATCGTTTGCATAAAAAGAAAATGAATGACTTAGTATATGTCATGTACAATTTGAAGCTGAAAAGTAGACAAACAAGAAAAATTATTGTTCTTTGAAGATAGGGGATCTTATGATGAGTGGTTAACAGAAGAGGGAGATGACATTTTTTATGAAGACAATCTCCAAGTTGAGTAAGGGCAACCTTTAGGTGAAAGTGGTAGTGGAAGTAATATTGACGTGGTTGGAGAAAGTTTAACTGACCCAACTTTGGATGCATTTGATATAAACAATTTGGTATTGAATGACAATGTGAAAGATCACTTCTCAACTTAGGAAGAACTTGAAGATGATTGTGGTGGTAGTGATATTGGAGATGATTTTATTAAAAGATTGATGGACATTTGAACTATTTCTATGTTTTAAAAGTGTTTTTATTTTAAAAACTTATGTTTTGTATTGTATGAATTTATGTTTGATTGGGTGTGGACTTTGGACTATGTTAATTTATTGAATTATTGTTAAAGTTTATTATTTTTATTTATTTTAGGGTTGAATCATTTACTTATGATTTTATATATAAGAATATTAAAATATTTTTTTATTTGAATAAACTCTTATAAATTTATGATTTAATTTTACGAGTTGAGTTTATAAAACTTCTACGAATCTACATTGAATCGCGAGTCTGATAACCTTGAATATAATAATAATAATAATAATAATGTAATTTCAAGAGAAGTGAAATATATCTAACTTTTGAAATAACAGAATATATATTGAACGTAATCGGATTAAATTTTATTGTATTTTTTGTATAATCAATAAATATATGAAAACTTCTATTTGAGTAGTCCTTGATGAAGGAATGCAAGTATGCACCACTTGTATCAACAACTTTCTAATCAATAAAGAGATTGAAACATTCTTCATCCCTATATATTAATACTAAGTATATAATTTCATGATAGATATTTAAAATTTAATCATAAAAATAAAAACAGTAATTAAAAAAATTAGGAAGAACAGTAAAAAATAATATTCTACCGAAACATTAGACACCTTCAAATCTAAAAAAATTGTTCATATATATATATATATATATATATATATATATATATATATATATATATATATATATGTTATTATTAGTGTATACATCACGAGAAAGATAAAAAAGGAGAAGAAATAAATAATTAATAAGATTAATAATATAATGTGAGTTAACCATAAACACCTACAAAACAAGTAAGAGATATATCATCATAAGTGTTTGTAAATTTTAAGATATTTTAATTATTTTTTAGTTTTTTTTTACTAATGAAAAAATTTGTTTAATTATTCGATAAATAATATTTAATATTTTTAAAAATATTATTTGAATTATTTTTTTTAAAATGTTAACTTTTAGTTTTTTACATTTTCTTTCATTTTTGTCCTTAATATATTTATCTAATTTTCTAATTACCTTTTAAATAAATCATAATTTTATTATTTTTTAATTTTATATTTTTTAACGGTTAATTTTATTAGACACATATATTTTAATAAATTAATTTTTCAACTTACATTTTTTTTACTATTAATTAATTTTTCTGATTTCAGTTAATTTTGTTAAAAATATGCTCAATTATTGAAACCATAAGATATAAATTCCCTCAGGAAAGATAATCCAATGGGGTCCAGAAGAAAGTAAAAAGCAATCTGCTTTGTTTTTTTTTCATTGGGGTGTGTTCTCATTTGAATGTGCTTTCGGCTGCAGTAGATGCCAAGATCCGCACATGTTAGTGTTACAATACATGGTAGTAATTTGAAAAGTACAAGTGGGAATGATAGGGCTTTCAATTAGGGTTTCTTTCTTTCTTATTAGAATATTTGGCTAACATGCTTTTTGATTTGCATTCGTCACCGACGTAGTGGAGAGGTAGAATCTCACACAGACCTTACATCACAAAACGATGCTACCACGCCCTTTTGGCTTTTTATATTATATAGTTGTAATGATATTGGGATATGATTTCATACAAATTATTTAAGTTTCTAACCACTAGACTATTGTTAGTGACTATTACATAGTATATTATATACCATGTTATATGTAAATATTAATGGACATCCTTTGGCATTAATTAAAAAAATAAAGAAATATGTATAAAATAATATTTTCATATTAAAATAAAAATTGTTACTAGCTAAATTTTTTAAGCAAGTAATTAGTAGTAATATTTTTTTAAGTAAGTAAAAATACTTTATATAACTTATTAAATGCTCCTCAATTAATATTCAGTTGTTAACACAAAAAATAAGGCAGCAAATTCAAGTAATTAACTTCGAAAAAAATTTAAATTTGCATAAAAACCATATCTACACAGTTGGCAAAACATATGATGAGAACAAGCTAAATTTCGGTAGGCATTAAAACATATGATGAAAAACTTATGACTATTAGTTTAATATTAATTTACTATACTTTACTAAATTTACCTTCAATGTTAACCTTTTCTTTAGGACAATGCCAAACTATTCTATAACTCAAATTTTATATTGATGATGCCAAATAAAATAATATGATAAAATATATTTTGGTCTATCAATATACTTATAAGTTTAGTAATAGTTCTACGCAAACATATATAATATGGAGCTGTTAGGCCAATTAAAGTCAACGTAACGCAACTTTCACACATAACGTTATTTCTTATTACTAAAAGTGAGAAATCAAAATAAGAAGTTTTAAATTTGAAGAACTTCAACATATTTTGAATATTTAATTCTCAAAGGTGTATTTTAATTGTACTTTACTTTTCCTATTTGTGGAAAGTAGATCAAACAAATAGAAGTGTTACAGGTAGTTTTGTAAGACTAGCATCACATTATTGAGTAAGTTATGACAATGAGTTGTTGCTCATTAATTAATCAAACCATGAATCATTAGTTATATTAAAATTGTGAAAATAATATATAAATAAATACTATCATGGTTCTTGTATATACTCTTCTTTTAATTAGTTCACATCCATTAAGAAAAGTGATTAATTTATAAATTAATCATTTGTCAATTCTTTATACTCCTTTTCAAAATTATTTTTTATTTTTCTTTTCATTTAATTACTTTTTACAACGGAATAATTAATATTTTGAGATAGAATACTATAATTAATTAAGAGTAATATAGGATAAAAATAATTAATACACTAAACTTATAGAAGAGGGTCTTATAGAAAAAACAAACAATAAAGTGTAAATGGTCTTATATATAGGGACAAATTATACTTAAAAAAAAAGGCTAAATTTGTACATTTGACTTTCCTATTTTCAGAAAATTATAATTTTGATCCTCTTGATTTGTGACGAGCATTTGATCCCTTTACTTTATAAAATTCACACTTTTAGTTACACAATTAATTAAGATGTCTTGACTGTCAACACAAACGTTGATCATGCCTAGTAAATATGTGCATATTTGTAGTGCTATTTTTTTAAACAATTAGTTTAAGTGGAGTTTTGTGTGTAAAATTTATTCTCGAGTTGGATAATAACACTTCAAAGTTGAACCCTAATATTCCAAAAAATCCCTATTTGAAGTTTTCGTGGTCATATCGTGATATGTCAAGGGAAATAATGCTTGAGGCTAGAGTTATTGTTTGTTGTTCGACGTTGAGATACCTATTCTGAAATTGACCTATTCTAAAATCGATGGCTAGCGACGTGGACATGGTTGTGGATCTCACGCAAGGAAGATGGCGAGCAAAAATCACAAGCATGTGTATTGTTCTAGGTTAGATTCCTAACATGCTAAAGGGAATTTTTGGTTGTTGAGCATGAGCAAGTGTCGGGGTTTATTTATTTGGTGTGGTCCAGGGTTAAGGCCATACAATATTGAAAGGTGTGGGTTTTCATGATTTCTTTATGTATATGTAGTGTGTTGGTAGTGTGTGATTATGAGGAGTGTGATATTGTTTCATGGTGGATTAGGGTTTCTTGTTTGGTGTATTACAATTAAGCCATGGAAGTTTCAAAAATTGCAAGATAAGTCCCTATTATATAGGGGTGGGAATAGGTCAGGCCGGCCTACAGAAACCTACGACCTGACCTACATAAAGCCTGACCCGAACTGGCCTATTTAATTAAGAGGTTAGGCTCAGACTTTTTTAAAAGTCTATTAAATTAAATAGATCAGACTTAAGCTTATTAAAAAGCCTAATAGGTCGGCCTATATATATATATATATTATTTTTTTGGTACCAATATATAATATTATTTTTTGGATACAATTAATTTTTTTTTGAAACTATCAGACTTTGATTACACATTACTGCTCCATAACTTCTATTCCTATAATCAAGAACTTTAATTACAATTTAGGTGTGAGTCATGTGCTCTCATTATTTTGATTGACTTTCCTTTTTCTTTAACTTTCCTATTATGTTCATACTCCATAAAATATTAAATATTTATTGTGAAGAAGGCTTTTAAAAAGGCTATCAGACCAGGTCAGACTTTTAAAAAGGCCAGGCCGAGCCAAAATAAAAGCCTTTGATAGGCTATAGGTCAGGCTTAGGCCTCAAAGATTCATCGTAGGTTAGGCTCAGGCCTTTCAAAGCCTGGCCTGACCTGGCCTATTCCCACCCCTACTACTATAACATGGTTTGGGGAAAACTGTAATTGTTGTTTTGTTGGTCAATAATTGTTAGCATTTTTTTATTGCCTTGTTTTGTCCTTTGGTGTGTGTGTTTTTTATGGTGTCAATAATGATGGTTATTTATCACGTGTTGTTGTATTCATTTAAGTGTATTAAATTCATGTTTTGTGGTGTTTGTCATTTATTTATACACCCAGTGATGTGCAGATCGTGAGGTTGAGGATTCATCCCTTAGGAATGCTTATTTATAAGCCTTGTACCATGTATGTTAGGGGCATTAGCAAAGAAAATGGAGTTGAGATGTTGATGAGATGTCCTACATTGACGTGGCAAAGGTTATTCAAAGTATAGGGTTCAAACAGTTCAAGTGTCTTTGGTATCAACATCCCAAGCTTGCTTTTAGTTGTGAGTTGAAACCATTAAACAATGACTCTAATGTGTTACAACTTGCCTTTAATTGTAAAGACTTTTGACGTGATTGACATATATATGGAGCATTCAATTGATGTACCAATGCTTGATGATCGGCTACCAACAAAGAGAGATAAAACTTTTACTAAAACTAAGGAGGTTGAAGTTGTAGTAATTGATTATAGGGTTAGTGAAGAGGAGCATATTAATGTTGGTGAGGTCCCCGGTGATGGTAAGGTGCCTAGTGATGGTGAGGTGCCCGATGATGCTGAGGTCCATGATGATGGTGAGGTAGTTGATGATAGGGATAATGAAGATCTTGATTAAGAGGGTAAAGATGATTCTAATAGTGAGTATACTAGTTTTGATGTTAGTGACTATGAAGAGGATTAGGACTAGACTAATCTATTAGATCTAGAAACTTTTGATTAACATGCTTATCCACTTGCACCTAATTATAATAATAAATACACTGCAACATAGAATTTTAATGTGTTCTTTCACATGAATAATGAATCGTTATTATCGGGTGATTTTAAAAAGTACAAGTTATTTCATCTAAATCCCTAAATTTATCATCTAAATTCCTAAACTTAAAAACTTAAAGTGTGTTTGGTTTGTATTTTTATTTTTTGTTTTCATTCTTTGAAAACTATTTTCATAATCAAAAGATTAGAATTCTGAAAATATGTTTGGTTTGACTTCTTGTTTCTGTTTTCAAAAAATAAAAACATTGAAAATGCACTTTCAAAAGAAAATGTATTTTTAGTTTTACTTAAAATTACATTTCTTACCACCACGTTTTCATTTTACCCATTTTACCCAAAATGAGATTCCTGATTTCAATTGAAAACACTAAAAATGAGATTTTATTGTTTCTAATTTTTGATTCATTTGAAAAAATATGTTCACTGAAAATGTTTTTTAAAAATTCAACCAAACGCATTTAAATGCTTTCACTGAAATTTCCATCACCATTTTCTATTTCCAGTAAAAATAAAAATAAAAAACAATCAAATCAAACACTCCCTTACTATCTTTGTATTCATAATAATATGTTAATATTATCCCTTTACATGTAAAGTATATAGTTAAACTAATGTGACTGAAACACTTTCAGTACTTATTTTTAGATTTTCTTATTTTGAGAAACTAATGTAAAATGCAATTAGAAGTGGAAACAACTGTTTCTTTCCAACACGTGACTCATGACTCGTGAGAAGAGAGAGAGAGTAATAAGGTTGAAGTTACTCTTACAACCTTACAGGTTTTTAATTAACAAAATCAGATGACTGGTAGTAAAATATCTGCATATTATATTTGGCCCTAGAATGAAGAATCTTGGAATAAGTCAAAATACTGTTTGGAAAGAGGCCGACATCCTCAATCAAAGGAGTAATAAAGACAAGTTTGAAAATGATAAATTACTCAATGGTCTATCTCAAGATTTGAGCCACCATTCCATCGAAACCTAATGCATTATAATTTATATTGTTTTTTTAATGCACATTATAATTTATAACTATAAATCAAGTTAATCTGTTTGATGTCCCACTTCGGTATCCGAAGGACCGAAACAACATTCTTATAATCCTTCTTATTGCTAAAATCAAATTTTAATTATATGATCATTGACCAAGTGGGGGAGAGAGGATTTATAATCCTTCTTATTGCTAAAATAAAATTTTAATCTTATATATATATATATATATATATATATAATTTATACCATCCAATTAATTTACGTAATTCAATTTTCATTTAACAAGTGTAGGATTATACTTTTCTATTATATAAATTGAAATTTAATTTATGTCCAAATTAAATCTTATTTTATTATATGTAAAATTTTCTTAAGTGAACCACAGTCATATATTACAAGCAAAATTAAAAGACCTGAATTAAAAGACACGTAATATCTGATCCCGAAAAAAAAAAACTAATTAATTTGGTTAAAAAGGTGTCACAACCCCAACAAAGAAGAAACGAAAAACGCACACTCAGATTTTCAGGCAATAGTTATAGAACCACAACCCAGTAAGAAAAAAAAATGGATTGAGTGCAACAATGCGCCAAAATAAAAGAGGAAAAAGTCCAGAATAAACAAAAATCAAGCTTTTGCCATATCCATTTTTTTTCCAAGTATTCTTTTGTTTATTTATTATCATATATACCCATAACATTGATAAAAGATAATTATTTCATAATGTAATTTTTGGAACAAAGTTTATTTTTAACATTCCAAAAAATACTTTCCAAAATATTATATTGTGGTTCGAAAAATACTTTTCATAATGTTTAAAAATAAAATTGTCTTACAATTTATTTCCTTAACATTCTGGAATCCAAAATACTATTTTGTGTTCATAAAGTATTTTTTAATGTTAAGAAGAAAAAAGTCAAGCAAAATACTAGGACCATTAAAAATCTCACATAAAAGGAAAAATTGTGCAATAGTGAAACCATTGAAGTGGAAAGACATAATTGATATTGGTCCTTCAATTTAGACAAATCTAAGAGGCACTCACTCCACTACAACAACTTGGAATTTGAAGGATGAAAAAACCCTAATGATAGAACAAGAGCCCGAGCAAGGGAAGAGCAAAAGGAGACCTGAGCAAGCATAGAAGGGGACGAAAAGAGTGAAAGATAGGAGGGAGTGTGATGAAAGAGAAGAAAATGCATTGTTATGAAAAAGGGATTATGTTGTTGCTGAAAAGGAGAAGGTTTGAAAGGAGAAGATTATTTAAGTAATTTAATTTATAAAAAAAAAAAGAGGAGAGTGTACTTAACAAAAAAAAGGAAAATGGATATAACAAAAACCAGCTACATAGTGATGTGTGCTTCAGGAACTACTTTCAGCCCAATAAGAAAAGAAAACAAAAGAAGCATAATACAAGCCCAATTTAATTACCAATTAGTCAAATTAATTTAATTAATCACTCACATTATTATTTTTAATACTCATCTTAGTTATTCAAAATTTTATTAAATAGTGTTTTTAATATTAATGGCACCACTAAAATTTTAATTGGTGTCCAATGATGGATTCATTTAAGTTTGTGAAATTTTCTCCAAGACTCAGAAAATTAAAACTTTCAATTTTTTGTGGAAGAGGAACATTTAATCAGTTTTGAAAATTAAAACATCAAATTAATTTTTAATAATAAAAAGACTAAATTAAACTAATTAATTAAACAGAAGAACTAAATTTATAATTTAGCATGAAGTGTAAATACACACTATCCAATCTACATACATAAAAGAAAACCAACCAATAAAAGTTAAATAACAAAAGAAAAAGGAAAATTGGATTAGTCATCACAACATGCTATGCCAAATCAGTCAGACACAATGCTGGCCAATCACAACCACCTATTTCCGGCGAAATTTGAATCACAGTCATAGTGACGTGTACAAAAGAAATACTATATCTTCTTAAAATATTAATAATATTTAAATAAAAAAAATATCAAATGAAAAAGAGAGAAAATGTTTCTGGTCTTAAAATATTAAGTACATTAAATTTAATATCTTCAAAATTTCAAACTGATTAATTAGGATGATTCAAAACTTATCTTTGAAAACCTGGATCCCATTCATTTACATTAAATGTTAATCAAGAAAGTAGTAAAAAAATAAATAAATAAATAAATAAAAGCTTTAAAGGATGATTGTATTAAATAACAGATAAAAAGGTTTCCCAATTAAAAAGGAATAAAAATGTGTGGCAGTATAAGGATAAGACATAAAAGCTGCGAACAGTTGAACAAGAAAAGGAACCTTGGAATATGGAAATCGAAGGAAACAGATAAAGGCTGAGGTTGCCACCGTAATAGTCTTTCCCTTTATTCAACGTTCAATCATAAAGGCTGGTCGACCAACGTGTGCTCATCCATGTCAAATTGAATTTGGATATTTTAAATTTTAATTTTATAAATCGAAAAATATAATTAAGAATAAATACTTTATTACAGAAAAATACATATTTTTGTACGAATATTAAGTATTGGAAAAGTTAATAAATTCTTGACATCGGTAACAAAATAATAAATAAAAGAATCGACACTGAATATTATTTAATATCCCACAAGAAAAAAAAGGACAAAATTATAAATGTAACATTAACACCTGATGATCAGAATAATAAGTATTAATAGAATATTTGATATAGAGAAACACATACTTAACAAGTAGCTGATATTATATTTGATTTTCTTTAGTAAAATATCTAATTTAAATCTTAATGAAAATAAAATTAATTAGAAAGATAAATTATTCACTAAAAATGATAAATCAGATATAAAGCTCATGACTATTATGTGGATTATCTTTCAAAACTATTAATAGACCAACATTATATTAGTCTAAATAAAACTGAGTACATGATGTGTCATTCAAGTCTTTAGATTAAAAAATATAAACAAAAGAAGAAAATCTATTAAAAATAATCAGTTACGTTTAAAAAAAAAATTAAAAATTAGTCTGAGTTCAATGATAACCTTATTGAAAAAATACCCATTATGGAAGGTGTGGTGAGCTGAGATGTCAACGTATTTTGGTGGCTCACGTGTTAGTGTCGCATTATTTCTGGGGTGATTGATAACGACATTTACGATTACGTTCACAATTGGTTAGAGGGTTGATTTCCCATTTGACCGTAACTATATAATCTTGGAAGAATTTCACAAAGTTCATAAAACTGGACTATAAACAGTAGTGGAGAGAGGGAGAGAAACCAAAGAAGAAGATTGACCATGGCTTCATCAATGAGGATCTCAAGGCTGCTCTCTCGTTCTTTTCTTTCTGCTTCCACTACTCCTTTGTTCTCTAGAGGTACTTATTGCTTATCATCACTTCCAAGATCCTGGGGTGATTGATGATTTGATTACTTTTTCTGCTTGGTTCTGAGAACATGTAGAGCATGAAAATGAATTGATTTTCAATTTTGTATTTTTCTTATTTGATTAACTGGGTTTGTGGGGGATTTGGATTATAGGATCATTTTCTGATCCTTAGGATATAATAGTTACCTATTTGTTTGGAGATGGTTGGATTGATCAGCTGTTATTTTTTTTGTAAAGAGAGAAAATGAAATGTGTTATAAAAAATTATATGATCATTGACCAAGTGGGGGAGAGAGGATATAAAAAGTTTGAAACTTTAAAAGGATCCACAAGTGAAAGTGCTATTTGTGGTGAGGCATTCTGAACTGTCCTTTTTTGTCTGGCCCCTGTTCCTTTTCAGCTACCACCTGTTTCTTTCACAGTTTCACTGCCCCTTCAAGTACATGTTATTACTTTAGTGTATAAATTGGAGGCTACTTCCTGGGACCATTTCAATTTATGTCACATGCCAAGATGATGAATGATCATACCTTTTGATTGGTGTTTTTAGGCCTTGGTTTTGCTTTGGGGCTTTCATTAATGGTCTTATTTATTTTTAATAAATTGGCCCCTTTTTTCTTCTTCTGATATTCAGGTGGAAGTGGTGCTCTTGGTGCAGGGCTCAGTAAATTCAGCACTGCTGCTGCAATTGAAGAACCAATCAAACCACCAGTTAAAGTAGAACACACCCAGCTCTTAATCGATGGAAAATTCGTTGATGCTGCTACTGGTTAGTCCTTTTTTTTTCACCCTAGTTTTATCCCCATCTATAAAGTGTGTGGTTGGGTTAGCATTTGCAAATTTAATTTTGAATGAAGTTGATTTTACAAAATTGACTTTGATTGAAATTGAGTTTGATGGGACATGATTTATATTTGAATGTTTTTATTCTGAAAGTAAGTTAGTAGAAAAATTCAACATACATTTTTGTTATGTAATGCAAAAATCAATTTTGGATCCTCAATTGTTTGCCTAAGATCATTTTAGCTAGTATTTCAACATGACTTTGGATAATCTATGCGAATCCAAACACCATTTGCACACAAATTAAGCATTTTAAGGTGGTCATAACTTACTGTTGTGATTCCCCTGACATCAGGCAAAACTTTTCCAACGTTGGACCCCAGGACAGGAGATGTGATTTCTCATGTTGCTGAGGGTGACCATGAAGATGTTGATCGAGCAGTTGCAGCTGCTCGCAAAGCCTTCGACCATGGACCTTGGCCAAAGATGACAGCCTATGTATTTTCACCCTTCTAATTGTTCTTGAACAATGTACAAAATCCATGGTCTTTGGTCCCATGATCACTCAACTAATTCCTTGTTTTGTTTGCTTGTTGTGTAACCATGTAGGAAAGACAAAGGATATTGCTGCGTGCTGCTGATCTGTTTGAAAAGCACAATGATGAGCTTGCTGCTCTTGAGACTTGGGATAATGGGAAGCCATATGAACAATCTGCTCAAATCGAAATTCCAATGCTGGTTCGCCTATTTCGATACTATGCTGGTATGTCGAAATGAGAAACACTAACAACACACTCTTATAAATAAATTCTTTGTTATTGATTGAAATTTATTGAAAATCACAAATTTTTTGTAGGTTTCACTTCTCATTTAATGAGTTCCACTCAATTTTATAATTGTAGATAGTATGTTAGAACAAGTGTGTTATAGAGTGTGTAATTAACGTTACTCATGCAGAAATAACTTGTCTGATTGTCTCTTTGGTGTTCAATGAAACTAGTGCTAACACTTCTAATTCCGAATTGCTCAGGTTGGGCAGATAAGATTCATGGTCTCACAGTTCCAGCTGATGGGCCATATCATGTGCAAACATTGCATGAACCCATTGGTGTTGCTGGTCAGATCATTCCGTGGAACTTCCCTCTTGTCATGTTTGCCTGGAAGGTTGGGCCAGCATTGGCCTGTGGTAACACCATTGTTCTCAAAACAGCTGAGCAGACTCCATTATCTGCTTTGTATGCATCAAAGTTGCTTCATGAGGTTTGTCACATTCCATGCTTTATTTTAAAAGGAGATTGCTTTTAGTTTGTTTTGTTGAAAGAAATGGGAAGATTTGTATATATATGTTGAATGGTCATACCAAATTTATCATGTCTGGCAGGCTGGACTTCCTCCTGGCGTTCTGAATGTAATATCTGGCTTTGGTCCTACCGCTGGTGCTGCCATTGCTAGTCACATGGACATAGATAAGGTATTGAGATTTTTAGTTTTCCATTAGTATTCATTTTCACCCCTCGTCGATCCTTTTTACCCTCTGCTATTCACTTGTTTCCTCAACATTGGCAAATCCCTTTTAGTGAAACAGTGTGAGGATTTTTTGATGGTGGAACCATGGAAGAAATAAGTTTCTTGTGTAGTCACAAAATAGAAGCTTAGAAAGTGTGTGTATATACTGAAGTCTTTGCTTTGTTGAACTTTATTGCAGCTTGCTTTCACTGGTTCAACCGAAACTGGAAAAGTTGTCCTTGAATTGGCAGCTAGAAGTAATCTTAAGCCTGTTACTCTGGAGCTTGGTGGGAAATCTCCTTTTATAGTATGCGAAGATGCTGATGTAGATGAGGCTGTTGAGCTAGCACACTTTGCATTATTCTTTAATCAGGTACATCCAAATATAAAGTTTGTCTTGTAAAATAATTGTCTTTCATAAGGTTCAGAAACAAGCTAATTGATGTTTTTTGTGACATTCAGGGACAATGCTGCTGTGCTGGGTCTAGAACATTTGTACACGAACGTGTGTACGATGAATTTATTGAGAAAGCAAAGGCACGTGCTTTGAAGCGTGCTGTTGGTGATCCATTCAAGGGGGGAATAGAGCAAGGTCCTCAGGTAACATACCCATACGTTTAGTATCAAAATGCAGAGAAAATATTGCACTAATTTGATATTTCCTTACATGTTTCAAAATGTCTGCTCTATTGATGATTTTGTGTATGATCCAAAAATCAGATTGATTCAGAACAATTTCAGAAAATACTGAAGTATATTAGGTCCGGTGTTGAAAGTGGAGCTACTCTTGAAACTGGAGGAGATAGATTTGGCAACTCAGGCTTCTATATTCAGCCTACTGTCTTCTCAAATGTTAAGGTATAATTATAATAAGAGGAATGCTAGCAACACACTCCCTACTAGAAACTTTTTGCAATTTTCGATATATTGTAGTGAATAATAAAGTGTGTTTAAAAGATTGTTATGTAGTTCTTGCTAGCATTTCTCTAATAATAATAATTTTTAATTGCACTCATTGTATCAAGGATGCTTAAAATGTGAATTCTTGTGTTACTAATTGTAAAAACAACCAGGATGACATGCTGATTGCAAAGGAAGAGATCTTTGGTCCAGTGCAAACCATATTAAAATTCAAGTGAGAACAGTGACTCCTATTGGCAAATAATATCATTATCTTTGCACTTTTGCTTCAAACACTAATTATCTTTTGTGTTTGATCACAGGGACCTTGATGATGTGATTCAAAGAGCAAATAACACACACTATGGCCTTGCAGCAGGGGTGTTCACAAAAAACATTAACACAGCTAACACTTTGACTAGAGCATTGCGAGTTGGAACAGTGTGGATTAACTGCTTTGATACATTTGATGCAGCAATTCCCTTTGGAGGGTACAAAATGAGTGGCCAAGGAAGAGAAAAAGGAGAATACAGTCTCAAGAACTACTTGCAAGTGAAGGCTGTTGTTACATCCTTGAAGAACCCTGCTTGGCTTTGAACATCATTAGCTTTAGATTTATTTGATGAAAAAGATTAATAAATAGGCTCCAATAATAAAGATAATTAAATTGGGTTTATTCCATTCAAAGTATCTGATAATGATGAATATGATCTATTTTCTTTTTCTGTTTTTGCCCCTGCATTTTATGGGTAGCGCGAAATATACTATGGTGTAAAATTCATCGTAGAGGTGAATTTCTGGTTGGAATGGGAATCAAATTTGCATAATGATGGATGTAAACTTCATATTACTTGTTCTCAGAGGACATTGTTCGTTTTTAGTAAATGGCAGTGTTATGATTGAACTGTGATTCAACTAACAACGATTCAGTATCATATTCTAAGAGTTATTTTTGGTAGTTATTTCATTCAAAAACACATTGTATATATTAAATGAGAAAAAATGGCTATAAATTAACCGTGTAAAATTTTTATTTTTTACACTTTCATCCAATTACAATTTATAATCATATTAATGATAAGTTATGGTTAAATGACATTTTAAAAATATTTTACATGGTTAGTGTATGACCATTAAACTTATATTAAATTTTAGTAATTCATTTCATATTTGTTGAAAATCTACCACCTCTCAATCATGTACCTCCATCATCAATCTAGTCATCACTAGAGAAAGGAAGACCACGGGTTGGGATAAGATAACCACCAACAAGAATTGATTTTGAACATGTCACATAAATATGTTTATATTAATTTATTTTATTATTAAAATCAAATTAATTTTTTAAACCAACTTTTTAACTATAAATTAAATTTTAACGTCAATTCTTTTAAAACAAATTATGCTAAAACCTAAAACAAATCAACCTTTGTCTTTCAGATTTTGCAAACAATGACTTATCAGAGGTTATGAGTAATATATTATTGTGATGCCTGTTAGGATATGGAACGCTGTTATGTCTTTTTTATGGAAGAATATGGTAAAAATGATGAGAGTAGGAAGAGGATGAATTTTTAAAAAATTGACACCTTAACTTGAATTGTACTTATTAACTTCTTGACATACATTACATGGCTGCTACAACTTATGTCTTTATATAAGTTACATAGGTGATTTCTACACACTTTTATACTACTTAGTCCTAAAATCTTCTAGACTCATCTATCATCTATCATTCATCTTTATAATATTCTAGGTGCTTCTATGACTTTAGATAATAAGATATTTTTCTACATTCATTAAGAAGTTTTAACACACTACAACATCTTCATAGATGAAGAACTCTCTAGATAATGGACCACCAATTATATATCTACACTTTTCTAGATTAATCTTCAACAGTGCCCTCTTAAAATGAGCACAAGTATGAAAAATCTTTATAAAAAAAAAATTAAAACTATTGTATTGACAACTTGTGAGGACCACCAAAATCCGATAACACCAACATGTTAACTTTGCCAAGACCAAAATGAAATTAAAATGGCAAAATAAATTGTTCAGTGTGAACATAAAACAGTCAACAAAAAGCAGAAAGAATAAAGACCCAACATCAAAATAACCAAATGGTCCATTGTCAACGTAAAAAGGTGACAAAATAATGAAAACAGTAAAAGAAGAGCATATTGCTAAGACCTAATCAACATGTGCATAAATTCACGACAATTAAAATAATCGTTTGGCTAAAAAGTTTTTTTTTTTTTTTCTGGTTTCTTCTTATTGGTCAGGGCCACTTTGTAAATAAGATGTACTCTCTGAGTCCTTCAAAGTTTGTGATGATATAGTCTTGCATTCTGGCACCCTTTGTTTTTTTGCAACCTGAGCCTTTAGCTTGTTATATTCAACATCACAATAGTCCAAGACTCGCTTTAGCTTGTCTCTAGTCTAAACCAAAGCACTTATCTTTTGTTCTAATTCAACAAAACACTAACATGCTCCCGGCTCAGCAATGGATCCTAATCTTGTTGAAGATGTGGATTGTCATTCTCCACATGAGCATGAGCCTTCTCATCAAACATGACTGACTCAGAACATTTGTCAACTTGATTGTTGGTCAAGTCTTATTCTTCTAACACTTATACAGTCTGATTTGAATTGATGTTGGAAGCATGCACTTGGAGTATCAAAGGGGATAATCTGATAAATATAACGTATTTCAAATTCAGAAAAAAGAGTGTTAACGAGCAATGTTTATTATAGATACTCAAATTAATTTGACATATATAAAGTAGTAAGAAACAAGAGAAAATAATTTCTTAATTTAGTCACTCACTTGATTTTCAGGTATTGAACTTATATAGTAATCCTTATGCTTGAAATTTCGTTGTTTTCTCTTTGTACTACCTGCTGTTGAAACTGAAGGAAACAAAGTAAAATATTAATCATTAATTTTTCCTTCCAATCCTAGTCTTCTTTTTGGGAGCATATGCAATTTCTTAGTCTCGTCATCTTCATTGTTGTAATTAGATCCATTGATTTGCAACTTATTAATATCATTAGCATTGTTGGGTTCTAACTCAGCAATACCTCTCTCTTGTATCCCCAAACTCTAACTCCAATCCTTTTTGTTTAGAGTAGTAGGCTAGTAGCCATGTTCAAAGGCATATATTGGGTAGAACCCACTCCCTTTACACTCTCCACTGACCATTCTCCATCCTCATCTTCCACCAAGTATTCAAATGACATGTTAGGAGCATCACACACTTCACCTATTTAGGCAAAATTGTATTTTTGATCCTTCAATTTGTTTTCAATTTCAATTTTGGTCTCCCTTTAAAATTATTGACGAATTTTATTCTCCTATTTTATCCAATCACGCAATCTTGGTCCTCAAATCCAGAATTGGACATTGACTGTCACAAAGAAATATTGACTTTCACGTGTCATGTTTTTATTGGATGATAACTGTCATGTGTGATATTCTGATTGAATGTCGAATCTATGAAAAATGAAATGCATTGTTGTTGTCATTGACCAATCAGAACATGACACGTGGCAGTCATTATTCAATAAGAATGTAACACGTGGTGATCAATATTTCTTTGTGACAGTTAACGTCCAATTCTGAATTGGGAGACCAAGATTGCGTGATTGGATAAAATAGAAGGACAAAATTCATCAATAATTTTAAAGAGAAACCAAAATCGAAATTAAAGATAAATTGGGGACCAAAAATACAATTTTGCCTTTTGTAATTATGCCTTTTATTGCTTCAATTAACTGATATAAGATTTACAATACAATAGTTAGTAAATGTTATCGTATATTAGTTGGATACCACAAACATGTGTAATTTTCAAATTCGTTTAACTTAAACTCATTCTAACCCTTTTGTATTTCAATACATCGTACGCTTCCTCTGGATTGATCCACAATCGACTTCGTCTTCCAAGTCTTTGATAGATTCTTGATAAACAATATTCCAACCCATTTCTTGTATCATGTCATGCATTTCTATTGTACATGTTTACGTGAAATAGTTATTAAGAGACTTTTCTATAAGGACTTTCTATCCCAAATGGCTGGAAAGAAATTTCAAGTTTCCAGTAGACTTATTATGTGATCTCTAAATTCTCCTTTGAGGAAGCATGCAATGTCTAGAATTATGTCCTGCTCAGTAGGATCGATATAAGTGATCAAAACTCATTTTTAACACTAGAATTTTCACATTTGAAGTCTTTTGGAGCTTTCTAGATTCACTTTTGCATGCTTCTTTACTTCTTGAATAAAGACTTGTTCCCAAAACTTTTAAAGGCAAAGGATTGCCTTTGCAGTAGGCAATTACACTTTCTGATAGTTCCTTTTCAAAAAAAAAAAAACTTTCTGATAGATTTATGTTTGTTAGATTTGTTGCTTGGTAGTTGGGTAAAATATACCTTTGACTTTAAGTATCTTATTGGTAGTGGAATATACATCTTGTATTTGCCCAAGTTTTAGTTACTTATTTTGATCCAGGGAATAACATAGACTTTCTCAAATTTATCCTTTTGGTGGTTTTAATTGAATTGAAAATGGCACAGATATAGAGAAAGAGAGATTGAAGTATACTATCCTTATTCTCTTTGAAAAAGTTTCCTACTTTTGTAAAGACTACATATAATAATATTACCTTATGGTCACAACTCGCAGGTTACGATTCGCTCTGCTCACTAGAAATTAAAAGCTTGCGAGTCTCTATCTTTTTATCTTTCCTTTTCCCCTCTAAATTATTTACGGACTCTTCTCTCTCTCACCTTCCCCTTCCAAATCTCTCAGCCCCATTTCACAAAGTATGCTTAGAAATTGTGTTTATAAGTAGAGCAAGAAAGAAATGTTCGTAAAAGAAAAGTTTTAAGAAAATAGTAATATTTGGAATCCTTTTGACGTTACTAAGAAACTAAAGCAAGAAAAAATGGTTGTTTAGAGCCTGGCAACTTCTGATGTGGGTCTTGAGGCAGTTTAGAGAAAAAATGAGACGAAACATGCTTAACTGAAGCATGAGGAATTTTAAATTATGTGTCCTCTATGATTTGGCTGAAAAAGAATATATAAAGGTTGAGAAATTAACTAAAATGGTGTGGTTTAGATGATATCATTGCCATGTTATACTTCAAGCATGGTAACCTTTTTCTCTTTTTTCTTTGGTTAATGCAACGTAATTTCTGTCTGTTAGTGATTGAAATTCAAGTTCTTATGGTTGTATTGTGTTGTTTTGCAGTCTACTCTTACTCAAATGAGACTATGAGAAGGAGTGGTTAGTTCATCACATTTTTCTGAGTATCTTGGTATACCCCTGAAC
Organism: Glycine max; assembly: GCF_000004515.6. Taxonomy (NCBI): domain Eukaryota; kingdom Viridiplantae; phylum Streptophyta; class Magnoliopsida; order Fabales; family Fabaceae; genus Glycine; species Glycine max. Next base: position 3,276,797 of record NC_016088.4, on the reverse strand, counting down.
TCACTTATGGATTCATCACTTCCTCTAGCTGTCTTGCACATGAAAAACATTTCACCAATTGAACCCCATGTGAAATAGTAATAAACACACAAACCAAAGAACTCTGTAGTTACACAGACGAATATCTAGATAGTCTCTATCACCAAGAATACTTATTTGTGCAAAGTTCAAAAAATGATTGACAAGAAAAGACACTTAAAGAAGGAATTAGTGGAACATAAACATAAATGTAGTGCTATAGGTCAGAAAGTAATAAAATGGAAAATAATGATTAGTTATAACACTGTTTTCTTCATTCCTTCACAGTTTTGGCAACATGGCCAAAATCACAATCTCACTGTTACCCAAATGATATAAATATACTAATATAGACTAGTTGGTCTATAACAGATAAGAAAGTGAGTGACAGGATTATGATTGAGATGTTTTTTTACTCTTGGGAGAAGTCATGTAAAGGAAGAACCTCCTGGTAAACATTTTTAGACTGGGTTATTTGCCTTCCTACGTTAGATTAGATAATGCTTTGTGGAGGGAGGGGGCAGGGTTATACAATCATTCCTTCTAGCAGGTGCAAACTGCTGACCAAAACAAAAGGGAATTGAATAGGAATTCTACTGGCCAAAACAAAACAAATAAAATTCTAAATAATTCACTTGTTAAAGATGTAAGACTTGCAATAGTCACAAAAAACTACTGGACAAATTACAAACTATCTAGATAAAAGCCATTATTGATCAGTTTCGGTGTTTTCTGTGCATGGTTTGTTATCAATCTGTTGGTGGATGTTCAAGGTTCATTTCCAATCTCAAATCTATCAACTACAAACTTTGTTTAAAGCTGTTGTAATTTTTATTTCCTTTTTGTTTTAAAAATTGAAGTTTTGTTGCATTTGAGATTTTGTGGATTCACAATTGTATTTTTAATGGTCACCATTCAATGGCTGAAAACGAAGATTTAGGATCGAAGGTTCTTTGGATTTTGTAATTTTCAGAAAATTGTTTTTAATTTTTTCTGGTAAGAAAAACAGTGCCTGATGTGGTATTCACTTGTTTAATTGCAGGTACTAATCTCAGCTAAAATCAAGCACCTACTTGGTATTCACGTGACTCAAAGCATCTGAAGTGATAGACATTTTGTGTAGTTATCTGGATAACTGCAGGTTACTTAATGCTTTTTTGTAAATGTTTTGATACTTAGTTTGGATGAGTCTTGATACTTGTTTTCATATATTCTATAAAGCAAACTTGTTATGCATCATACTATTGATGTATTATTGATAAATAGTTATCAAGATAGTTACTTATTATTGTAAATGTTTTGATACTTTATTTGGATGTCTTGATACTTCTTTTGAAAAAACAAACTTGCTGTCCACTATCAGGTTGATTTGTATTGAGAAATTCCTGGAAACAACTCAGAAAAGTTTGTTGCACAAGAAAGCTGACCTTCAAATTGAGAAAACAGTTTGGCATGTAAAGCAATTGCCAGGGTAGTCTTACTTATGACTCACATGCCCCATACACATTCCAATCTCTCGAATATCTATTGGGCTAATTTCCAATAATGATTCAATCCAGTCATAGTTTCCCTAAATCTAATAAGTTCTTTCAATTCAATTGGGTATATGAGTTTCAGTTTGTGTAAAGCATTTTTAACAATGTTCTTAATGAATTCGGCCTCGCTCCTAGTATAAAAATGGTAAGAACATTAAAGGAAAGAATGTATCACAAAACAATTAAATAAAAAAGAAAATAATGGTGACCCATATTACAATATATGGACAAGTGGGGGATGTAGAGTAAGAGACAAACAAGAGAGTTGAGGATGTAAAAATATAATACAAACACATTGAAACAAATCCTAAAAATGATAAAATTAGTATGACGCAGGTAGAGTACAATATTTAATAATAGAGATTTATGTAAAATTAGATTCTAGTGGAACAAAGCCATCACTCATATGTCTTGCGAGATTCTTATTTTGTACGTAGTGTTATATTTAGGCACATTATCAAAACCCACTTAGATCATGTACTAGGGAGAATATCTCCAAACCTCCTGTATTTACTCTATTATTCTTCTAATTTCCATTCTTCCAACTCTATAGTAAGTAAAAATGCTTCTTTTGAAACATAAACAAATCTATTTATATTCCCTTTTGCCTAATATTTGGTCTATCAATCTGTCTATCCACTTTCCCCCTAAATCTAATACTAATAGCAAGCAACATCCGGCAATTACTTCCTGTACCTCCCTAGTTGCTTCTTCCACCTAATCTGAAAGGTAAAATTACATTTGGGAAAGGTGTTTTCAGAATGTAATTTTACATTTCAGATTAAGTGTTCTGGAAGCTTAAAAATGTGCGGGAAGCAAAATTGAAGGTGCATGAAATAACTGCCGCAACATCCACTTCTTGCAAACAATGACTTACAAGTGTTTTTGCCTTTTTGGTCCTTGGTTAGAGATGGGCCAACAGCCCTACAAAGAGAATAGGGCCATTTGGACACTAGCCCAAAATAAGCCTAGAAACCAACTTGTGTTTTGGGTTTAAGACCAAAAAGGAAAATCAGTATATAATTTTCAAATACAAGAAGAAAAAACATTTTTCTCTTGATTTGAAATATAAGAAAATTTTAATTAGTTATATTTCTTTTAAGGTTATTATTTTTAAAATATCTTTTATTTAATTAAGATTTTAATTTTAATGATTTTTTTTTATTCTTGATATCAAAGTTTAATGAAAAATAAGTTTAAAAAAGTTAATTTTTAATTAAAATTGATATAATTAAATACAATTAATTAACTTTCTCAACCAACTGGTTTGAATTAGGTGTTTTCCTTAAATTTGGGATCGGATGGATGGATTACAATAATTAACTAATTAATCCAAATCTAAATAATTGGCCTAGCCTAGTCCCTACCCAAAGCCGCAATTTTCTTGTATATTTTTAAAAAAATGCTATATTCCAAATTTGACGTTGAAGTGTTGAATTTACAATTCCACGTTGTAAACCTAGGCAGCTGTCGGCTACCTCTCTCCAAGCAGCTTTAAAAAAAAAAAAACAAAGTTCTACACTATTCACATGACAAAAATTGCCACCGGATTCTCGCGGATGAAGAAAACGGGGTTTTATCCAGGTAACTACTTGAATGTTGAAGCAATCCAGACTGAAAAATTACATTCAACCGTTTATGATTATGCAGCCATTTTACAATTTAGGGTAAAGACATGTCAAGGATCATGGTTAAAATATCAATCCAGCAGAAAAGGGAAGGAAGAACATAAATTGATTAAAAAAATCATGATTTTGACCTCAAAGCTAGCCCCGACTCTACCTTCTTTATTTCAAAGATAAGCATCCTCCACATCTTCAGAACGAACATTTCAGCCTCTTCATCCAAAATTATCTGAAGTCGCTCAAGCATTTGTGATGCTTTCACATGTTCTTGTGTACTGGAAACAATATAATCTATCAATGTAGTTTCTTCTTCCCCCAAAAACTCTTTGATTTTCTTTGAAATCCACGGTCTCATTCTATCATGTAATTGATGCTGAAAAAGAACATATATTAAACCAAATATTAGGAACATAGAACAACATTATCCACATTTCAGACTGCACAAACCCAAATAATAAAAAACAAGTACAAACAAAACAGTTTAATATAAAGTTGATTGTGTTCCTAAAAAGATGAGAAGACTCCTATCTGGCCTCCACTATTCATATTCTTATGTTTCTATAAAATCCCAAAATATATAAAAATCAAGGGATTGAAAGATATTTTTTCCTTTCCAATCATTGGTGGGAAGTTCATTCATAAAATTCTATGGACTCCTCAAACTTTCGTTGTTTTTCAAGGCTCCCAGAACAGTTCCTTCCACACACAACTACTACTTGCTTCAATCTTTCTGTCAATAACCTTACATAATTACATTACACTAATGGCCACAAAAAAGCAATTAAGGTACACCAGTCTGGCTCAAGCCAAATGAAATATAGATCAGCCAACTCTTTTTATTAATTTAAAATCAAATAATAACAAATAAAAATCTGCAGATTAGGATCATGTACCTTATCATACACTGCCCAGTCTATCTCATATGAGAACAACTCCTCCTTGGTCTTTGGTATCATATCAATCAATTGTTTTGCATCCAAAAGCCTCTTATTATCAGAAGTTTTGAGTTTCTCCGATCCATGATCTCGATCCCTGTCACGGCCAGGAATTCTCTCCTTGTTTTCATCTCTGTTGTGCGTGCCATCTTCATCACTCCTGTCCCGGTGGTTAGACTTCTCATTTGAACGCCTACTTCTATCCCGTTCTCCATCCAGCTTCTCTTCCTTGAAATTTGTACTGGATATACGCTTTGCAAATTCTGCAGCAGCAGCCAAATTTGGTGGTGTTGGCCCAGAAACTGTAGGTTGAACAGCCTGCAATTCTTCAGTTGAGTAATCAATTGGAACCAATGGCCTCATTTTTTTGTCCTTGTGTGCATCATCATCATCCTCTTCATGGAAAACAGAAGGGACAGATGTTCTTTTCCCTGAACCAACTAGACCAAACCCCAATTTCTTTGTAGGAGCATTGCCACCTGACTGTGCATCAGTTGGAGCAACAGATGCTATGGTTGATTCATCAATGATGACATTTATTGAATTACCGTCACCTGTCATTGTAAAGCATTACGATATTAATATGAGAGGGAGAGAGAAAGCAAACCACAAATAGTTATGAAAATTACCAATATGATCTTCACGACTATAGTCAGCTACAGTATCTTGTTCAACAACAATGCTTTTAACTTCATTAGTAATCTCTTCAGTAATCATATTTTCCTTACCACCATTTACCACATGCTCAGATAAAAGCTTTAATGCATCTCTTTGTCGCTTTTGTTCCTCCTCAGCCTTCTTTTTGGCCTCAGCAATTTCTTCCTCTTCTTTTTGTCGGTCAACCAGGTCATCTTCCTTCTCACGCAGCCTCTTCTTTCTCTTCTCCTCTATCACACTTCTGCGCCATCTCTTCCTAGAATCCTCATCCTCATCCTCTTCATCATAAAGTATCTCCTTTCTCCTTTTACGCTCCCTTTCCTTCTCCTTCTCTTTTTCATACTGACGCTCTTTCTCTTTCTCTCGTTCCCTATACTCCCAATCCTTCAAATATGTTTCATACTGACGCTCAGCCTCCTCAACCCTTCGTCTTTGTTCCCTCTCTTTCCGAACACGTTCCCGCTCTGCTTCTCTTTCATATCTTTCAAGTTCTCTATCTTTTTCTCGTTTTAGCTCCCTATCTCGGTCCCTCTCTCTGCTTTTTCTATCATGCCTTCTATCAGGGCTTTCAGTCCTTTCATGTTCACTGGTTGGTTTGTTATCATTGTTCGTCTCTTTCTCATTTTTATTTTCAGCAGATTCTACACAATTTGAAAAGAAAAGTTTCTGAATAATTAATTTACGAATAATAGAGATAAAGGTATCCTGATGATAAAATATAGCCCTGTTGGGTCTACACTCAACAGAATATAGATACAGGAATTGAAGTGTCTTTTTGCCTTACCATTCTTCTCTGTATCCACAACAGAGTCTCCATCTCGGGCTTTAACAGGTTGTTCAGAAGTTAAATTTACAGAACCATCACCAGTTGGCTGTGCAGGTGGTGTAGGCAAAGGTCTAGTCTTCAACCTTTCCTCTATCATCTTTGTAATCTTTTCTAAAGCCTCACAATCAGCTTCTCTATCTTCATCCGTGACAATCCCAAAGTTTGCCACATCATGGGATTCCTTGTTTGATGATTCACTAGCCTCTTTATTTGAGGGTTCTGTGTCAACCTTTGCATCCTCGTTTGCATTAGAAGGTTGTTCACCTTCATTTTTTTCACCTACTTCCTGAGTTTCTTTGTTCTTCAAGTTCTCAGTTTTTGTCTTAACATACAGCTCCAGAATTTCTTTCATAGCTTGATTCACGTTGACCTGTTAAAAAATATATAGTAAATGGCTACGATCCTTAGATGTATAAGGGAAAAAATGTATTGTGCCAAGATGACTTTTAATAATTATGTGTCTTGTTCAAAAAAAATCTATACAATTGGAAAATGCAGATGCAATAGTACCATCAATTATCGAGTTCAACATTCATGGCATGCACCAAACAGCTACATCAAAAACATTCTTCAACAAATTCACACTCCTCAAGAAAATTTGTTAATTTAGTTAGTGACATTAAAATTTGTCAATAATTTGTAACATTCTTCCAAAACTACCCTTAATTTTTTTAAAAATTAATCATCTATCTCTTTCCACTTGCTTTTCACCTGATTGCTACTTATCTTTTCCAATCCTAATAAGAGAGAGAGAGTTTATCTCATTAATATCTAGCATTTTTTTCTTTGGCTAAAAAATTTGTTAACTAATTAAGGGTACTTGAGGAAAAAATAATTGATGCAACAAACAATTAGAAAAAGCTCTTATAGAAAGGGACAGAGGGAGTATTATTACCCAAATGTTTAAGATCCATATATAACAAAAGTACTTATGTCCATTTTCATTAAAACTTCAAACTGCCACCCATCCCCCCCCCCCCCCCAAAAAAAATAATAATAAAAAATAAAATAATGAACCAATAACTAAGGCAAAGGGAAAAAAAACAACAAATCCCCTTAAAAATAGGAGAGAAAAGAGAACTTCACAAGACTATATGTATTACATATTCCATCATGTCAAAAGAATTTCAGGAAACCATTACATAAAGAAAAAGGAAGTACCAATCTTCTTGTTTCCTCATCGGTAGCAAACTTAATTATCAAATAATTCAATCACATTAATTTTGAAATTCATTAAAATCTCAGATCAAATGCCTCTTAGTATAGTCATGCCCAAAAGCAAAATATCAGGTTGATACCTTCAATCACATAGCAATATAAAAAAGGCAAAGACATAAAATATACTATAACATAAGATACAAAGAAAAAGTAATCAAAGATGAAGACATACCTTCAGTTCTTGCCCATCAATATTCAGTTTAGTAAGGAGACGCAAGGCCCGGAGAACCCCTTCTGCAGACTCAAACTCATAAAACCCAAAACTTGTAGGAGTTCCAGTTGATAAATCCTGAGGACGTTTCCAGGTCTTGATAGTTCCACATAACTTTAAAAAAAAAATAATAGGATAAGCATATTTATAATTATAACCAAGGATTTTACAATACCTAATGTCTTGTACATATAAAAAAAAGTCTGGGAAGAAAATAATGGAGAAATTTCTTTTCAGTTAAAAACATTATATCAACCACGCAAGTTTTTTAAAAGAAAAAGAAAAAACCTCAAAAAAATAAGTTGATTTAGTGCTTTTCTCAGCGCCAAAAGTAGTAGCTTCTGGAAAAACTCAAAAAAAAGTTGCATCACACAATCACTTGCCCTAAATAACTAAACCCTGTTCCTACCCCATAAGAAAGAACAATCTTAAAAATTTACTTGAAGGAGAGAGAGCATGAACTCATTTTCCACAGTTGGTGCAATCTTGCCAATGTAAACTGTGTTTTGAGGCTTCTCAGCTGGAGTAACACTAGGGGCAACCACAGGTCTGACAACAGGAGGAATAATTGGGCGAACTGCAGGGATCCCTGCAACTGGTGGGCGTGATATAGTAGGTATGTTAACTGCTCCAGGAGGGCGTGCAGGAAATACAGGACGAACCATAGTTCCATAAGGAGGGGGGTAACGAGGAATTCCTGTACAGAGCAGAAAAACATCTATGCGAATATATTAGAGCAGATTATGAGGGAATATGTATGCACCATAAACAAATCAGTACAACACTAATGATATACGCCAGAAAAAAAATGCGACAAGAACAATGGAATGCTGTTACCACACATCAAAAGCATAACAGAGATGGCAGCACAGCCAACAATCAGCAGCTGAAATGACAACCTGAAGAAAACAATAACAAATGCTATCGAGTTTGAAATCCATGGATGTGTAAAAAGTGCTTACCTTTGTCTGACCCCTTGCAACATAGCAGGCTTCTCAAACTATCCCATCCACCAATTGCAAATAGTAACTTGCATAATCTTATGTACGTATGGTTTAATAAGAAGAAATTCTAGTTGAATTATAAGTTCATTTTTATACAGCAGCATACATTGCAGCATAAAAAATTAAATGAAACTGCAATAGAGAGAAAAGATTGCAATACCTCATGACACAAGGCCAACGTGTGCATTCATTCAGTTGCAAACATTGTCGGCTTCTGGAATTCATAAAGCCATTGAAGGGAAAGTACTCTTATAACTAGCAGAAAGTGGCCTACTAAAACGAGAGCATGACACAACCATACATTATTTAGATCTACAAAAGAACAACCACTCTTTCATTTTTTTTAGTCAGCATCGCTCCACTTCCAATTCCAGTAAAAGACAAGACAAGCTAGAAACCAGGCAAATATGTGCATACCAAAAAATGAGTTGTTTGTAGAGAGGTGGTCTTTAAGCAATATGAAGCCCTCCAACCTTTCTCAATGAATTCAATCAAGACACTGTAGGAGAAAACATCCCGTCATCGATACCCCTTATCTAACCATTAAGAACTCTCTCAATCTCTCCGAACCCAACCCACTCTTCCAAAACAAACCCCTTATCTAACCATTACGAACCTAATAAAACCATAACTGTTAAGCTATCAATCAGCGCTATGACTGTCTTCTACAGTCACCACAATAAACAGTCTTCACACATTTCACAGCGCAGTAAGAAACCACATTGATAATAGCTATAATTCCAAAGTCATAAATAAAAATTGAAGCAACCAACGAAGGAGCGTTGAATTAAACTAAATTAAATCAAATTCAATGCAAATTCACAAAGGAACAACGAACGATTGAATGAATGACCCACCCGCGGGAGTTACGTTCGGAGCTGCGGCGTAGCCGTTAGGGATCGGAGCGAAGGGCCGCATGGCCGGGTTACCGGGCTGAACCTGGTACGACATCATAGCCTGCATCTGCGGCGGCGGAACTGCCACGGTGGCGCCGGGAACGCCGGGCGGCGGGACAGCAGGGTTTTGGTAGGCCGGGTTGGGCGCCGGGACGGGGGAGAATTGCGGCACCTGAGGCCCGAGCGGCCGGAAAGAGGGAGGGAGGACGCCGGGGACCTGCGGCGGAGTGCCCGCCAGAAAGTGGAGAGTGGGCGGCGGAGGAAGCAGCGTTGGGTTGGGATTAGGGTTTGTGGCGAGGGGAGTGGATGAGGGTGGTGTTGCGGATTGGGAGAGTAGATCGGGTGCGGATTGGGAGGGTTGGGGATTGGGAGGAAGGGTTGCGGGGGAAGAGGCGGAATCCGCCATTGAAGAAGAAAAAGTTTGGGATTTGTGTGTGAGAGAGTGAAAATTGATCTCTGTTTTGTGTGTGCCCTAGATATGATGCAATAGAATGGAAAATGCTGTGTCTGTGTTTCGGTACGATAGTTCGGTAAAGTTTAGGAGTGTGATGTGTGACCCACCTTGCTTGCTTTGCTCCACGTAAGAAGACGGAGACTAAGGTGGAAAAGGAAAATTACTTTGTATGTAAGTTTGGATAAAAAAAAAAAAAATACATCTTGTTCATTCGATTTTAAAATTAAAAAATTAAATCATAGAAAATTAAATCATAGAGATCGGTTAAGTTACGATGAAATGATTTTTACCAGATCAGATGAAAAAATATGAGATTTTTTTTCTTTCTCCTTCGAGCCTCCAAGCTTCTGCCTTTCGTCCCCTTCGACCACCCCTCTCTCTCCCGAGCTTCTCCCTCCTCCGAGCTTCTTCCTTTAGTCTCCGACCACCCCTCCTTCTTCGACACCATCTCTCTTCTCCGAGCTTCTCCCTTGTCAACCCCAAAGACATCGGCATCCTTGTCGTCAACTGCAGCCTCTTCAATCCCACCCTTTCCCTCTCCTCCATGATCGTCAACAAGTACAAGCTTTGCGGTAACGCCAAAAGCTTCAACCTTGGCGGCATGGGCTGCAGCGCCGTTGACCTCGCAAAAGACATGATTCAGGTTTACCCCAACACCTACGTCATCGTCGTCAGTACCAAGAACATAACCCAGAATTGGTACTTCGGGAACAACAAGGTCATGCTCATACCTAATTGTCTTTTTCGCGTTTGTGGGGCCGTGATTCTTCTCTCCAACAAAAGTTTCGACAGAGCAAGAGCCAAATACAAGCTGGTGCATGTGGTTAGGACTCACAAGGGGGCAGATGACAAGGCGTTTAGGTGTGTGTATCAGGTACGAGCCACGTTGCGGCACGTGGAAGAGTTGGACCACGGATAGAGGGGGGAAGGGAGGGGGGAGGGGACGTCGTAGATGGTGTTGGAGAAAGAGGGCTGGTCGGAGGGAACGAAAGACAGAAGCTCGGAGGCTTGGAGGAGAGAGAAAAAAAATCTCATGTTTTTTTATTTGATCTAGTGTAAACCATTCCATTGTAGTTTAACTGATCTCTACAATTTAATTTTTTAATTTTAAAATCGAATGGACGAGATACATTCTTTTTTTTTTACCTAAACTTGCGTACGGTGTGAAAGTAGTTTCCTTTTCGCACCGTAGTCTCCATCACGTAAGAAATCTGTCTGAAATCTTATGCGTTTTGCACTTTTACGGTTTTACCCGGCTCTTATTTCATTAGGAAACAAAAATAAATAAATAAATAAATTGTTGTTTTCTTTTGTTACAATATAAATATGTTGTTTGAATATAACAAAAAAAATATTCTCTACCCTTACATAAGTTATACAAACTAAGGGTGTTCAAAACTGGCAAAACACCAAATCGATTCAAAAAAATTACAAAATTGCTTAACTTAAAATTGCAAAATGTGTTCAAAACTGGCAAAACACCAAGTCAATGGAGGGATGAAAGACAGAAGCTCGGAGGAGAGAGAAAAAAATCTCATATTTTTTTATCTGATCTGGTGTAAATCATTCCATCGTTGCTTAACTGATCTCCACAATTTAATTTTTTAATTTTAAAATCGAATGGACGAGATACATTCTTTTTTTTTACCTAAACTTGCGTACGGTGTGAAAGTAGTTTCCCTTTCGCACCGTAGTCTCCATCACGTAAGAAATCTGTCTGAAATCTTATGCGTTTTGCACTTTTACGGTTTTACCCCGCTCTTATTTCATTAGGAAACAAAAATAAATAAATAAATAAATAAATTGTTGTTTTCTTTTGTTACAATATAAATATGTTGTTTGAATATAACAAAAAAATATTCTCTACCCTTACATAAGTTATACAAATTAGGGGTGTTCAAAACGGGCAAAACATCAAATCGATTCAAAAAAATTACAAAATTGCTTAACTTAAAATTGCAAAATGTGTTCAAAACTAGCAAAACACCAAGTCAATGGAGGGATGAAAGACAAAAGCTCGGAGGAGAGAGAAAAAAATCTCATATTTTTTTATCTAATTTGGTGTAAATCATTCCTCGTAGCTTAACTGATCTCCACAATTTAATTTTTTAATTTTAAAATCGAATGGACCAGATAAATTCTTTTTTTTTTTTTTACCTAAACTTGCGTACGGTGTGAAAGTAGTTTCCCTTTCGCACCGTAGTCTCCATCATGTAAGAAACCTGTCTGAAATCTTATGCGTTTTGCACTTTTACGGTTTTACCCCGCTCTTATTTCATTAGGAAACAAAAATAAATAAATTGTTGTTTTCTTTTGTTACAATATAAATATGTTGTTTGAATATAACAAAAAATATATTCTCTGCCCTTACATAAGTTGTACAAACTAGGGGTGTTAAAAACTAGCACCAAATCGATTCAAAAAAATTACAAAATTGCTTAACTTAAAATTGCAAAATCAATATATCTAAAAAGCCGCATATTTTTGTGGCTTTTCAATTTTCAAATTTTTCTATAAACAATAAAACAAATCATGTATTATAATTATATTAATTTTTATTGTGATAAAGTAATAATAAGTATTAAATAATTATTTATTTTACTTTCATATGTTAGAAAAGGATATATTAATATTATTAAAAAAGTGTCAGATATCAAATAATGTATAAATTATTATTATGTTAAAAAGAATGGGTAATATCATTTTATATGAATGCTAAATAAAAGTGAAAATAATAATTTTTTTACCTAAAATAATTAAACAAAATTTAATAAAAATAAAACATTTTAAAATAATATAACATATATTTATAACCATTAATAATGAGAATTATCCCATTTGGTGTACACATTTCATTAGATAATTTTATCCTTAAATCACTTCTTAAACTTTATTTTTTTTTTATTGAGAGATAAGTAAAGTTTGATTAAAAATTATTTTCGTAAAAAAATCAAACTAGATAATACGTGATCACATGTGTCCAATCACTTGATTTCAAATCTTTCTTCCAACTTATATTAACTTCAGACTACTTTTATATTATTAATTTTTCTTATTCTATCATTTTTTATTAACTATATTTTTTTTAATATTTAAAAAACTTAGAGAGACACTCTTTTCCCCTGATAATAATTATGTAAAAATAGTTTATATATTTAAATTATGATAATAAATTAAAAAAATTATCAAACTGAATGAAATCGCAAAAGATTGATTTATGTTTGATTGGATAACTTTTTATTTAAAAATCCATTCAAACCAAATTGCTAATCCCCTGATACAAATGGTGAGATTTTTTTTAGTCTTTATCATGAGTTGCCAAATAGCTTTGTTAGCTCTAGGTTCAATAACACTACCACAAAATTGAAACTAGCATTGTAAAATTGTTGAATGTGTCTGATGATTGTTGAATCGCCAAAAGTTTGAAAATGAATATGCACTTCCACCACACACATTGTCGCCGGAGGCAATTTTTGGAGCCAGCGCCCCTACCTCTGTTCTTTCTTTCTTTGTATTTTTCATTGTTTCATGTTCGATGACCATGCCATTTCCCTTCTCCTAATTTGTTTGAGAACTAACTCCAAGACCTAACCGTTATGAGATATCAAATGAATTAAATGGAAATTTTAATTTTTCCAAGCGTTTTTTATGCAATGAGATGAAAACGATGTAGCAAGTCACCACCGTTATGTGATATCAAATGAACTCTGCATTCTGCAACCTCAAGACTCCAAAATTTAGGGTCGATGATAAATTAGTTAATGCAAGAGGATTTAAAAGATACAGAAAATAAAAGGAGAGAAGGGACTCCCCAAAAGGTGTTACCTTAATAAGGAAAAAGAAGAGAAGGAAACAAAGAGAGGAGAAGGGAATTGGAAGAGGAAGCAGAGAGGGAAGAAGTGTTGATATGATCTAAAGTGTACATTGTTTAGATATAAAGACCAAAAGCTAAAAATAGCACAAATATAAGGACTGTAAAAGGAACCAAAACTAAAACTAAAACGTACATTGTTTAGATGTAAACATTGTGTCATTGCCATACACTAACAACAAGGACTAAAACTAAAACATATCTGAAAAGTGCTTTGTATAGGACTAAAATTAGTAGTTTTTCTAGGATAAAAATTGTACAGGTATAGGAACCAAAATTAAACCTTTAAAATTAAAGTTGACATTCTATTTATTTCAGAATTGCTTGAGTTGAGTGCAATGGTCCAAGATTGTAACCAAACAATATCTATATATGTATAATAAAACAATAATGAATATTACAAACAATTATCAACTTTAAAAAAATTCAAGTGGCACGTGACAGTAGAATTGATTTTTACCAAGTATCATGCACAACAACGGTTATTCCAAACACACATCTTGAACCATATTTCACCATTCGAACAGAATTATATCATCAAGGATTTTTCATCTTTATTCTCAACTTTCGAGCAATTTGTGCTGCTTTAGGATGACTAGGCCGCTTGTTACTTTGGCACTGTTCTACCTCCACCCAATTCATGACTTTTAGTATGAGAGACTGAGGAACTTTCCTGACATCCCCATCTGATGCATCCTTTGTTTTCTTCAAACCTGTTTCCAATGCCTTCTCAATGAATTCCATAAACCAATTTCCAGCTTCAGTTTCAATCTGCTTTCCCAGTTTGATTGTGTTGCTTAAGCTGCATGATCCCCCTGGTTTCTTATTCTCATCATTTTCAACAATCGGTTCCAGAGGCATTTTTGTAAGTGGAGTTGAACCTTTCTTCTGCAAAATCTCCTTTTGGTTGGTACTGGTTCTCAGGAGCCTACCCATGTTTGCTTTTTGCTCATGCTTTTCAGGAATAGCAGCCATTGACTTGTACAAAGCACCCCTTCTTTTGGACATGTTTGATTCACTATTCTCACAATTGTCCATAACTTCATGCAAAACCTGCAGTTCTGGTTTATCTGATTTCTGAGCCAACTCTGACGCTGAAGTAGCAGCTTGAATGGACACCATTTCATTAACTGCTTGCACAATTTCGTTATGGAATTCCAGAAACCGTTCAAAACAAGCCAAGGGAGCATCAGTTCGAGCTGATTTGCATAAATTCGAGAACATCCTGAAAGAAAACAAACACAAACAAGAAAATTTTACATCAGTTGCTAGTTTAGTAGAAAAACAACAAAGCTCAAATAAAACAGAATGGAAAGAAAGAAAGAAAGCTAATATATACTTGAGGGATCGAACTACTGTCTCAGTAGCTGAAGCATCTCTTAAAGCTTGAAGGGCAATCTTTTGAGCCACTTCTCTCTGCTGCATAGCTTCCTGTAAAGCAAAAAACAAGTAGAGTTCAACCATAGAAGAACCCAAAAAACTAAGAATAAACATATTTTAAGTGGACAAAACTTAGTTCCTTAGGTGCAACTCTTCAATCAAAATTAGAGTTTTATCTTGGTGATTCGCATGCATAATAAAAAAGTTTGCATTATTCAATGTCAACATAGATAATTGAAGTGAAACTCCAATTTTACTCAGAGAACAACATAATATGTACTTATCTAACTTTAGTCCTTTTAGGATTTTACCTTTCCCAGAGAGCTCAGCTTTCCTGGTAAATTCATGGGGAGGCTAAGGTTGTTGCAATTATCAAAAGCTGAATTAGTAGTAGACTGAGATTGGGGTTGAGAAGCGACACTCGTGTCCGTGTTGTGACCCTGAGCATCCCCAGAGGAAAAAGAAGAAGAAGAAGAAGGAGTTATCACTCTGGCATTTCTCAACCGCGGTGGCGGAGTCCCACTTTTCTTCTCCTGCACGCGAAAAATTCACCACATTCACACAAAACCCTACTACTAGCAAATACTGCATCTTTTAAATTCTTCGCGACAAACAATTCTGTTCGAGTCAGATAACAAACTAACTAATTATTCATTTAAAACATGAAAGTGGAAAAAGAAAAATGTACCTACAGCTGACTTGAAGGGGCTAGCAGGGATTCTATGTTCCCTTTCAGAAACACTCCTGCTCCTAGTAAATTTCGAATTAGAAGTTGCAACCACGCAGCTTTTTCTAAGCAATGCAGGACTTTCCACTTTAGCATCACTGATTTTGGCTAGAAGCCCTCCACCAACAGAGGACCTCACACCGGAGCCCGGAGTAGTCCCCTCTCTACCAACCTTCCCTCGAATCAATGGCGACGACGACACCGGTTGAAACCCGCCATTCCTCACTTTCACAGGGGTACATTGCTCAAAGTCCAGATTCACCGGCTTAAAATTAAAGCCTCCGTCACAGCTGGTTCCCCAAGAGCCTCTTCTGGGAGCAGAATTAAGCTTTTGGTTTTGGTTTTGGTTTTGGTTTTGGTCTCTGAGTCCCATTAAGGGTTCTGGCGTGCCGACCAGAGGGTGTCTTCCGGGGAGGGGCTTGGCCCCTTTCAGGACGGGAACCGGAGAGCCCGGTTCGAGCCGGTCGACGTAGATGAACTGCCCGAGCTGCATCTTGTTGCTGAGAACGACGTCGTCTTGGTCCGAGGGAAGACTCGCGTAGATAGAGTGAGAGGAATCAGAAACCTTTATGTAAAAACCCTGTTTGGGGATTAGGTTTTTTTCGTCGAGATCGGCGGGGACGATGTCGGTGACTTGCAGGAGTGAGCTACGGTGCTCGCTCGTGGGTTTCACGCCGGTGTTCAATCCGTTGAGGAGCTTCAACAAAATCCCGGGAGCGAGTGTTGCCATAGTAACAGTGATAGAATCTTTGGAGATTGAAGAAGAAAGAAAGGGTTTTTTTATGGTTAGGGGAAGGAATTGTTGTTGTGCATAATAGGGATCAAGAAAGGAATGAAGAAACGTGGTGTTCTTGGTTGGGTTCTTCTTCTTCCGAGTGAGCTTTTTTTCGCGAAACAAGTGGCCGTTGGTAACGGTAAGTAGGGCGAAAACTTTTCGAAATTCGTAAAATTTCAGAACGTTGAAGCTAACGGTCGTATTTGGTGCGTCCGTAACAAAAGCAAAATAATGCAGTTAACTAACAAAAAAATAAAATAAAACTATTTTGTTAACATTATTTTTTAGGATGGATTTTCGATAAATAAGTAAAGAAGAAAGATTTTGTCGACAAATAGAATGTTTGTTATGCTTCTTTTTTTTTCATGCAATGAGTCTTTTTAATAAGATTGTTTTCACTTTTAATTACTTAAATTTAATCTTAATAGAATACGAAATCGAAATGTGAAAGGATAATGTTACTTTTTTGTAAAATCTTTTCATATAATTTAATTAATAAAATTTTACGAATTTCAAAATCTTTTTATATATATATATATATTCTAATTATCGACTCAAAGCATACTTTTTTTTATTTATTTAACTAGAGGTATATAAGACTTCTTATTTGATATTCAATTAATCTTGTATACTATGTCGACTCATTAAAGGAATCAATGGTCAAACTAGTACATGTACCAACAATAACTTTTGGTACTCTTTTCTTTTTCAATGATGCAATAAAAAAAATC
Source organism: Glycine max (assembly GCF_000004515.6). NCBI lineage: Eukaryota > Viridiplantae > Streptophyta > Magnoliopsida > Fabales > Fabaceae > Glycine > Glycine max. The sequence continues at coordinate 3,259,934 of NC_016088.4, read as the reverse complement.
AAGTGAGAAAACTATTTCATAAGCAAAGTTTTAAAGACTAAAATTAGATGACAAGATACAAGAATAAGGGAATAAGATGAGATAGGAAAAAATAACCTAATTACACTTTTGATCTCTCTAATATCACAATTGTGTAATTGTAGTCATTTATATTTCAACAAGGTCTATTGTGAGATTAAAATTAATTTTTATGGGATTGAAATCACATAATTATTGTGACACTCTCTACCCCACACATACATATATTAATAATAAAAGGAATAGAAATGTGAAATTAATTAAAATTTTAAAACATTTAAATAAAAACATTTCGAAAAGAGTAAAATGTTCACATTTGCTTTTCGAACATCCTAATAGAACTTGTCTAAATAAATAATAAAATCATCTCAACTAAAAAACAAAAGCGTCCAAACTGAATGAAAAAAAGTCGAACTAATAACAAAAAACATAAAATAACTACATTATTCATGGAATTGTAACATATGAAATAAAATATCGTGCCCCGATGTCACATCTATTAGAGCATTTCCCTAACAAAGGCTAAGTCTCTCCATCTCCAATATGGAACTCGTTAACTCACCTGAAACAAAATGACATTCAGCCCAAATACAAACACACCCGAAAATGAATTATCACATTCATATATAATAAAATATTAGAATATGTGAAACATTTAAATACATAGAGCTGAATTTACATAAACAACACCACTTCACCAAATCACACAAGAGTATTCACACTTATTCAAGTTCACACACTCCATCAAATAACACCAAAACCTCAATCATTAACTCAATGAAAGTCAAACACTAGCATTATGCAACATATAAACTACACTTAAGCCTACATACAATGTGGTACCATTTTCAATGAAAAAACTCGTCGGACGCTTAAAAGTACATGACAAGACATGTCTCATAATGAGTAAGTCAGGTCACTCTCACTAAGTGAAATCATAGAGAGACCAATCATGGTCATTCTGTTTTACAAGAATGCTCCAACCATGTGGGGTCGCCACAGACTTAAAGAAACAATCAAACCGAGTGTATTTATCCCCAAGTCTTAGACTCCGTGAATTGCGTCAGGGCCTCTCCATCCTGGTTCAAGTCTAACTCAGAAAATATTCTAACATGCAAACTCTACCTATGAACTATATAATACACACAACTACTCAATTGTTTTCAAAATCTCAATTATTTTCAAAATCATTTTAACTTATCGTGTCTTAAGTGATTAAACTCGTTAGATTCTCATAGTAGAACCCATCATAAAACTCATCGTGCCTTAACTCGTCGTCCTTAAAGGATCTTACAATTATGTGATTACACAGTTCATAACTTATAACTCAATACACATGTATCTCAAATCTAACCATAATATTCTTAAACTCCGACACTTGAATAATTTTCAGAATCATATACTATAACAACACTATAATATTATAATCATCAAATATTAATGTGTGTGTAACTATCATAAAACAAAGGCTTACGAGTAAACAATTCAAATATATACAAAAAAAGAATAAATAACAAACTATATATACTTAACAAATAGATAAATATGTATTATAATAATAAAACATATCTAACTTCAAAACTTTAAACTTCCAACTTCTCTTAAACATTGGGCAGGTTAGGGGCTTAGGAAATACTGAATTTGAACTTCTATGAGACTTATAAAATTAGGGGAAGTGTCTCAAATCAATAGCTCTAACATTGAGCATCTCAAATTAACAAAAATAGTAGCTGAACTTAAATTTGTCCTGTACCTAAACTATCCCTACATCTCTTATCAAAATATTTGTCAAATATTGTACGAACCTCTAAATATTAAGAGATTAGTTTGGCTAGTTATTAGAGTACACTTGGAACTATTATTCTGTGAATCGAAAGCACCATTATGTAATGCTGCAGCGTATAAAAAAAAAATTATGAACTACCTAATTCTTGTTATGCTTAAATGATTATAAAGGTTTGGTAAATTAGAAGTTCAGTCCTCCCACGTCCCCTTAGACTACAGGATATGTTCCTCTTCATTAACTTGAGACACAAACCCTTTATTTGAGTTAAAACAGTAGATATAAAAGTCTTTTTCACATGTCTGACAAATATATTTAGCAAATATTCTGTGGAACCTTAAAAATTATGAGATTGGTGAGGTTAGAAAAAGGACTCCCAGAACTAAAGAACCAGAAAATAGTAGCTTCTAACTCATTGAGACCTGTTTATACGAATATGTACAGGACAACGCCTTTGCTGTCAAAATTTGACAACAATTGTCTAAGTTTTAATTCCATTCTTACCACTAAATGAATTCCCCATCCTTTGGACTTCAAAAAATGTTTTACTATAATACTTAACATCTAAACATTTGCTAATTAGGAATCCTAGTTGCATATATTCCCTGTATCCATATGAACAGATTTTATTCACCATTGTTTCGTTAGTTTACAAATTACAATGCTTAAACTCTTATTTTATCTTTATTGGTTTTTAACAAGCAAGCTTCATTAATTCATGAACTCATCTCTTATATTTTTTCCTAATTAAAATCAATGAAGGCCGTTGAATGTTCACTCACATACATACACGTGGGAAAATATATATCTGCACCCACATTCAGATATTTGATAACATATAGATAGTTAATCCATCACTCATTCATTTTCCTTATTACTATCTATTTGTGTATAAAATTAACGAAACAATATCTAATCAATGTCTAGCTTTGGCATATCTAATTTTCGCACAAGGATAACAAATATGCAATCCGAAGAATTTGTGAATGATTAGAAACAAATATACTTAGACCATTTTAGAAATTACCCTAATTAAAAAAAATCAATTTCTAGGGTTCACACTCAACACAAAAATATATCAATTTTACAACAATTTTGCATCAGGACATCAATTGGCCTGTCAAACATAGTCAATCTGTGAATAGAAACATAAGAACATAAATGAATCTTATAAAACAGCTCAAAATTTACAAAATTGATCCTCTAGGAATCCTACTCATGTTCATTCTAATCTTCAAGCATGATTAATTCATTCCTTATCTCGATGTAGTCGTTCAAGCGTTCTCCGTTAATAATGGTAACGTTTCGTGTGCTCTTTAAAGTTCTTATTACAGTTATTCTGTTAAGGTTCTAGAGTGTCAAGAGGAAAACAAAAAACAAAGTAGAAAATATTTTTTCTAAAATTGCTTTATTTTATTAATTATAAGAAAACACTTTTTTCTCTCTATTAAATAAAAAAGATAAATAAACCTTTCTCTTATTTTCTAAAAACTCATATTTATTATTTATTCCAAACCTCTATTTTTATTTAAATAAAAACTCATTTATTTTAATTAAAAATTCTTTTAATTAATTTTTTTACAAAAAAAGTAAACAGGGTATTACAATTGTGATATCTAAAGAACTAAAATTGCACAATTACAATACCTAAAAGACTCATTTAACACAATTAAAATCTAAAAGATTACATATTTGATGGACTTAATTAGCACAATTAGAACGCGAAGGTCAATTGCACAGGTCAATTACACAATGACAATACTTGAGAGACCAAAAAGTATAACTAAGCAATATATATATATATATATATATATATATATATATATATATATATATATATATATATATATTCAAAATTAAGAAACAAACAAATCTTAGGGGTATGTTTAATTTAGAAAAGAAAATAAAGGGAAAGGAATATGAAAAAATAAAAAGAGATGATTTTATAATTCTTTTTTCCTTTTGTTTCATTGTGTAGAAAGGAGAAAGGAAGATAGAAATATGTGTATAAAGTAACATAAACGATACAATCCATCCAAAGGTAAAACAAAGACTTTTGAATATATTATTAGGATAAAGATGCATAGATATCCTTATGATATTTCTTGAGAGAGAAAATAGAGATATATATAAATACGATGATAGGTGATATGATATAATAAAAATATAGAAGTAAAGAAAAAGGAAAAATATCAAATAAGTATTTATGATATATGAATGTCTATATATCATCAGTCATGTTATTATGGGTCTCACTCCTAAGTCTAACAGTAACAAGGAGCTTAATGTTGGAAGACTAAGCCTTTTTTTTTAAGTAATGACTGAGCCCTTGCAGACTAGATAAGACGGTTTTAGTTTTTGATTTTCGAAGCCTAGAGAACAATAGATGATGGATGGATAATCCTATTTGGTACAAATTCTTCCCTCCTGCGTATTTTAATTACAAGATCATTTTACACGAAACAAGAACCCACAAGTTCATGTATTACTAGAGATATTTTAAGTTCATGTATTTGTACGCAATCTTTGTCCCACACAAATTCCTACCACTAAGCATTTTCCAATGGAGAAACCTTATTGGATAAAGTTAAATTTCACGAGTAACATTCGTACCAAATAGCAAGATTCAGAAATACATGATGGAAAACAAGCGCTGCACCTTCTTATTTGAATCTGATGGTTTTAATCATTATCTACTTGATGTCAACATAATTGAAGGCAACCGAAAAACATGGAAATACGAAAGTGGTAAATAAAGTCAACACTGCTTATCAAAAAAATTTCAAGGCTTCAACCCAAATCATAAACAATTGTGCGAAAATTGTGTAGTCTACGTATAAGTTGAAGATTGGTATACACATGAAACCACTTCTAAATTCATCTCTATAGAACTAAGTGTTTTCATTTATTCGCCTAAGCTTATCGATATTGTGCTAGAAACTTGCATAGAAGATTTACATCATGAATGGATTTAAGACACAAGTTACAATGGTCACGTATGTAAATTTGTGTATGGTGCACAAATTTTTTTAGCCTTAGATCAATCTTTGGTGCAAAAGTTTATTATACACCCTCCCAGACTAAAATGTTCCCTTTCTTCATCTTCTCCTCCCTCTCTTGCAACCTCCATGGTGCATCCACCTCTCTTTGCCTAGCCATTGTATGCCACCGCCCAAAGCATTTTTCGACAGTCACTTTTTTTCTTTCAAATTCATCACTACAACATATGCACAAAACCAAGCTTTCATCACTTCCGCTTCACAACAACATTGATCATGAGCTCTTCCTATAACCGCACGCTCTTACTATCAGAGCCTTGCCCAAATCTGGGTTTCCTGTTGCGATGGTTGTTGCTCTTGATCTTAACCCTTGGCCCAAATATGTTTGCGAGTGAGAAAAAAACGAACATTGAGGGGAAGCGAAGAGAAATAGACAACGATGAAAGGGAAACATGTAGTAACGACGTCATCGCGATGGTCAACCATGATGACGTGATGAGGAACGGCTCGCCATCATTGAGTCGTAGCAGCCACCGTTGATGACGAAGGAGAAATGCGTGGCAACAACCATAGTGAAGAAAGGAAGGAAAGTTGTAGTATTCATCGAAGGTCGTCCAAGGTATCATTGAAGTCTGTGAGGGAGTAAATTTGGTTCGTTTGCACGGTGAGGGAGTCAAAAGGGTTGGGTTGCATGACAACAACAAATGACAGGCGGTTAGAGAAGGCGAAGGAGAGGCAATAGTTGTTGTCGATGGAGAGTCTCCGACAATGGCGAGGTTCATAGGGGAGAGAGTTGGGGGAGGAATGATATTGTGTGGAAAGTTCATATGATAATATAATCTACCAAAGATCAATCCAAGAGTTAAACAAAAATTGTGCAACATGAACTACTTTTTCAATTTGTGCCCTGATAATTCATTCAGCAAGAATATACACAAGTTCTTGTGGAACCAAAAGAATGGTGATCATGCAGTCTAGGATGTAGCACGCATTTGCGATGTATGAAATGTCATATAGATATGGACAAAAAGAAATTCATAATTGTCACAGAATGACAAAAGGAGATCACATGACATAATAAAAAATTCAATTGAAGATTCATGCAAAATAAAACCACTTCAAAATCTGGCATACATTTTACAAGGAAATTTTTCCCAAATTGAAGGGTTAACTATATACTATCTTGAATAGACTGATCTTTCCAAAAGCTTGAACAGCACAATCACCTCGTAAATGTCAGCAGGACAACAACACATTGTGACAGTCTCAACTCTCAAAAGATAGAGAAAAATTAATCAATTTACATTATTAATTAATGGCAGAACCTACTAGAAACAAGTACTGAAACAAAACCTGCACCTAATGGTATCTGGAAGTATCATTTGCATGTTATAGAGTTGTTGCAAAACCTGTAACAACATAAAGTAAATGTCAGGGTTCTCGAGTATAAAAGGAGGTTTCTTAGGTATCCCAAGTTTTTTGGTAACATTAAATTTCTATAATTAGATTCTGCAATCAAATTCATAAAGCAGCCATCCAGTGGCCAATGATACTGCTAATTGCCACTGGGTAGGAGTATCAACCTCAGGGGAACACTAGAGAATTAAAACACCCAACACAAAATTGACATCAATCTATATATCAAATTATCAATGAAATGAATAGAGAAATATGTCAAAAAAAACATATTCAAAATGATATTGTTTTTTTCATTTTTTACAAGATTACGGTGGACAATTTCAAAAAGAAATCCTATCAACACTATATATATATATATTGATCATTGAAGCAACATAAGTATTATGATGATAGGCTCCATAAATTTTTTTTACAAAGAAGCAACTTTTGCTATTATCTAAAGAAAAACATTAGAAGCTGATAAAAGGCATCTAACTATTAAGCAAAAGAAGAAGAAAAAAAAACACTTTCAAACAGATACTAGCAGACAAAATACTGGTCTTGATGTTATTTTATCAATACACCGGGTTTAAACTTCATGCTATATTGGTCAAGAACAGCTAGAAATAGAATGTAGCATAAACTGTTAACTAAACATTCTAGTGAAATCCTGTTCATAAGGTTAGCGTTAAACACTTGTCTCAGAAAATTAGAATAGACTTAGGTGCAGCCTGCCATACGTACTTTGTCATAATACAATTACAAGCCAACCTTCTCTTCAATTTGGCTTAGTTGTAAATTAGGGGAGCTACAAAACAATGTGTAAGCCTCTTACCTTAATTTAGTTAAATTAATAGAAATTATTATAAACAATACCTCAGAAAAGTCTTCAATCCATTTGATTAGGATTTTTCTTCAATGCAAACTAGTGTTAGCTCAGTTTTCAAGTGTTTTACAATAGCATTTAGATTAAGCAACCCCCCCCCCCCCCCCCTTCACAAATGCACAAACAGACTCTTAGGTGAATATTGTCATTATGGCGCAGGTGTTGCTATAGATCTCCTCCTTGACACTAGCATGGGCAATATAATGCCATTTCTAATTGTTTCTTCACTTGGCAAGCAATAGGATCTCTCAAATTTCATCTGTTTTTCCTTATGGCATTAAATTGATTCCATAAACTCACTTTAATCAAGCCAACGTTAATTAACAAACTCCTTTAGGCTCAAATTTTACTTATTTGTCACTCAATTTGCCCATATCTGCCAGGGCACAGCATGAAAATGATATTTCAAATGCCCCTTGGTTCTCCAATCATCCCATGCATAACCGTGATTTATCCAAGACCCATGCTAGCAACTTACATAGTTTCTTACTAAGGAAGTAGAAGTTGAAAGCCAAAATGTGCCCACCAAAGTATTTAAAACAAAATGTGCTCTAATCGAATAAAACTGAGACTTACACCCGTCTAACATTATTAATTGAGAACCATTTCACCAACTGCAGTTGCTAATGAAATCAAGATTAATAGCTGTAAACTGATAACAAACAAACTAATCAGAAAATAAACGCAAGTATGAAGTATCATGTGAAAAGACCATTACAACTTTACTGCTCCCAGTGACAAGAAAAGGCAAGTTTAGTGACTAAGGTCTTGTTCGGATAAACTTCCCCATAAACACTTCTAAAAGAAGAAAATAAGAGGGTAAATGAATTGAGTTTTTTTTTCCATAAGTTAAAATCCACAAATGCATTTAACGTTTATAGATGCTCTCTCCTTTAACTTCTCCAAAAGCTGCATTGCACAAGTTGATTTTAGCTCGGGATATTTCTTCCATAAGTGCTTATAAAGAAGTTAATCTAGAGCCTATCAATCAAATTTACAAAAGAATATTATTCTTGAAGAAAAATTAAAAAATGGTTATGTTAGGATGATCACTATCTTATGCCTGAAATGCAAGAGCAAACAAAATTGCAAGGCATCATCATCATACCTATTCTATATTACATTTTCCCCATGTTGGTAATCCAAAAATGGGGTTATTAAGATTAAATGAATGACATTAACAATTAAAATGAAATGTCAGAGCAACTCTTATAGTGCAAGTCAATCCATCCAAAATGTGAAGAAAAAAAAGGGGGGTACCTTCTGAAAGACAACCCCAGTTAGTGTTATGCAGAGAAAGCAGAGAAGTGAACATGGCAGAGGCAGTAGCACTATGCAACGGCGTCAAAGACACTTGCGCACCAACCAACAGCACCGGAAGCCTAAACAGAAACCATAAAAATTGAAAATTTTATCCATTTCGATACTTCACAGTAGAGTGAAACAAAAGGGGCAGAGCCAAAATGAAGGTTCCGTGAAAAAAAGAAGTGATTTTTACCGGGAAAAAGAGAGGGCACGTTTCTGAGGAGAAGAATAAGAAAAGGCAAGTCCATTGAGCTTAGTGGGACATGAAGATCGACGAGAGAGGAGGGTTCTGGTGGCAGCGGAAGCTATTTGAATGGTTTTCCTTGCAGCCACCGCCACCTCTTGTGCTCTGCAACACAGCAACACTTTCTCACTTTGCTGTGGAGAGAGAAGGAAGGAAGGGCATGCCTTATGGGCTGGGTCTAATCAAATGGGTTACTCTCTCTGTCCACAACCAAAAAGGCCCATGAGGACAAAAAAATAAATAAAAGGAATTTTGTTTTGAGGCTGCTATTGGCCCCTCCTACCACGTTGCTTTTAGTCCCTACTAACATTTTCAAATTTCAAAGATACATTTCTTCATAATGCACAGGGGAAACACACTTTCATTACATTAGTAAAATGCAAAAAACATACAACATAATCACATTTGTATTGTACAACAAAATTATGATTCCGTTGCACTATTTTTTTACACCCCTACTAGACAGAAGAAGTGCATTTTTGTTGTGTAGTTGGGCATGTGAAAAATTATACAATGGAATCACAATTTTGTTATGTAATTGTAGATCAATTAAGAAAGTGTTATAGAAATATGATTTTATTGCACAGTATACAATGGAATCAAACTTTCACTGTACATTTTTTCTGGAAAAAAATGCATAACGAAAATATGATTCAGCTACATAAATTATTACACAATAGAATTATGATTCCATTTTGCCACAATTCATGTTACACAATGGAATCGTGATTCCGTTATGAGACGAATTTGCAACACAATGGAATCGTGATTCCATCATGTAACAATTTATGTAACACAACGGAATCATGATTCCGTTGGTTTGACAAAAAGGGTGGGTTGGGTGCCAATATGGGAGGAAAAAAAAGAAAAGGGCATTTTGGTATTTACGCATTCATGATAGGTTCAAGAGCAATTCTAGAGGGCCAATATCAATTCCAATTTGCTTTAAAAAATTTTTGAGGCCACTCATAAATTGAGATATTATCATGTTATGAAGACAAATAAAGTGGGGAGAAATGCTATCAATAGTCTCTCTAAGATTGTCTAAATTTGATTGAAAATCACACATGTTATGAGACTTATCAAAATTTATAATTTTTAATAAATTTAACCTAATATAAGAGAAAATTAGGGTTGTGCAAAAATTAATTTTTTTTAAAAAAATTTGAACCGATCCATTTTCAAACTATTTTATAAAAGCAATTCCTTTAAAATTGGATTTGTTCGGGTTTTTTTCCAAAACAACTTAGTTTTTTTAGGTTTTGTTCGATTCAGTTCAATTCAACTATCTATTTTATACTCATATATGGATTAGTTTTATAAAGTGGATGGGTTGGAAATTTTTCCAAAACAATTCAATTATTTTAAGTTTAATTCGGTTTGGTTCAATTCATTTATTCATTTTATACTCATATTTGGATCAAATTTTTTGAAGAACTGATTTAAAGCAAACCAAACCTATTTTTATACTACATGCTTAACTTTATATTTGATGTGAAAGTGTAACAAGTTGGCTATTCTAAAAACTAAAATGAAAGGAGTTCAATTTAAAACCAAAAATGAGAGATCTGAACCATTGATAAGTAAAGCTTGATAATATAATAAAATAATGCATATTCGCAGCAAATTATAGATTTGTTAGATTCTATCCCTTTGATTTTTTATTAATAATTAAGATTCCTCACTTTAGAGGAGTCAAATGCAACCCGAATGCATAATTGAATCAAGCAATGTAACCCTTCACTTATGTTTTGTGAAGATAAATAAGAAAAAAAATTGAACTTTCATCCATCCATGTATTTTAGTGCATGTTTGGATTGACAGTCACAAAATTAATTATGAATAAAATTAATTTTATAGAATTGATTATAAGATAACGTGATTTTTGTTTGGATAGTAGATATCAAAAAATTAATTTTTTTAAGAGAATGTTGTTTGGATATTTTGAATCAAAATTAATTTTGAGTATATAATTACTAAAATGGGTTTTAGTTATTTGTACATGTCTTGTGTATTCTTATTTATTATTATATTGTTATGTTGATTATTAATTTAAAATAAATAGGTAGGTTTATAACCAGTTTTTTTAAAATAAAATTATTGATTAAAATATTAGCTTGTGAAATAAAATGTATCTCCTAAATAAAAACTTGCAATCTAAATTAACATAACAATGTGTTTATAAAGTAGTGACAAAAAAATCAATAATTCTTAATATAACACAACTTTGTCCTATCATAACAATACTAATTTTGATTTAAGACTTGTACAATTTCATCTCGTATTGAATCTCGAACACGATCCATTAGAGATAAAGAAATGACATTTACAACTTGAGTTTAGTCCAAGTTAACTATATTATGGTAATTATCATTTGAGTCAATGCTTATGTTTTCATCTTCATAACATGTAAAATCAATATCACTCTTAGCATTCCTTCTAATAAAATTGTATATAGTCATCACTGCACAAACTATTTGCACTCGTGTTTCAAATTTGTACTTAAGCATGCATCACAAGATTGTAAATCTATTCTTCCATACTCCAAAAGTTCTTTCAGTTGTGCACTTTAAACTAGAGTGATAATAATTGAAAATTTCATTATTATTTGCAAACCCAGATTTACGTCTAAAATTAGGAAAGAGGTAGCGTTCACATATGTAAGGACCAACATATCACTTTGGTGTTGGATAGCAAGCATCTACCAAATAATTTTTACTTGTTGAGAAAGGTAAAAATTTGTGTAAATAAAATTTAAATGAGAATAGAATTCAATTGTAGTGATACAAAAAAATAATACCTTTAGGAGGGTGTGGAAAATTCATGTTAGAAGTTGTGAGAGCATGATCAAAGATTCGAGCATCATGAGCAGTACCTTTCCATCTAGCTGATACAAAAGAATTCAATTTTATATTGGAATACCCTTTCTTCCAATAAATCTAGCTTGCTCACTAGGAGTAACCACACATGGAACATGTGTACCATCAATTGCCTTTATGGCATTCTTAAAAAATGACCAATATTGTGTATCATTTTCTATTTTGACATGACTATCATGAAATAAAGGATCTAGTGGCCTAATATATTCCATAAACAACTTAAGGAGAGCAATTAATACCTTGTGGAGATGTCTACTTACAGTTTCTCCAGAGTGTTGAAACATCTATTGAAGATTCCTATTTCCTAGGGGTGGGTATACAAACTCGGATCCGTGGACCGGTCCGTTAAGTCTATGGGCCATGCGGATAACAGACCACATTGTTTTGAACCCGCATAGTAATCCTAAATTATAGGCCCGAGCCGTTTAGTCCACGGTCTTTGTGGATCTGTCGAAGGTGAGAGAAAATGCCAATTGAAAAAAGAGAGAAAGGGGAAAACCTTCAAGAACATGGTCTTCCCTCTTCAGGTCTAAGAGAAGAATCCCCACAAATGTCACAAACAAATCTTCCATGGATTTCACCAGTCCTAACACTCACATCCGAAGCAAACAACAACAACAACAGAATCAAACCCATCAGTGTCTTTTGCTTTTCCATGGTTGAGATTGAGAAAAAAAAACAAAAAAATTGGTATCTTTCATAGAATACTTTGTTTTTGGATTTTTTTTTCTTATAATTATAATGTTCCTATAGGGTGTTTATTGCTCATAGTGCATTGATTTTTCCACTGACATGATATCTTACATTATGTTTAAGATTATTTGAACTTTATGTTAAGATTACTTGTATTCTCATTTTTAATATATTCTTTTAGCTGATAAAAAAAACTTATATTATAGCCTAAAAATAAAAGAAAAAATTGCAATAATTTTACATTTTTTAAAAATCAAAATAATAATTTAGGCCTATGGACTGGTTCGTTTATCCACAAGCTTTGTAGGTTGGATACAAATTTTAAAAAAGTCCATTTATTTCACAAAATGGATTTATCGACTCGTATAAAATGTGGGCTTTATGGACTAGGCCTTAAATGGGCTGAACCAATTTGTATACCCTCCCCTACTATTTCCTTCCACATGCCCAACCATGTTTAAAAATATTACAATCATTTCTTCAACTCACATGCAATTAGTGGGCTTTAAACCCTGATTAGCCAATTCATAGCAAAGCTTATAAAAAATATTTTTTTCCATACGAAACATCTCATAACAACGAATAAGATGACCTTGCAATACTTCTTGCACCCATGCATGCCTTGTTTGTTTGTTGGTTCTACATGACTCTTTACATAGATTTTTTATTGCATATTTACCAATAAACACTGCCAAATAAGATGCTTGCTCTATAAGTTCATCATCTTCACAGGTATTTGATTTAAATTGTTCAAGCAAGTCATTCATTTTTTAGCTATATAGAAAAAATATTACAAAATACATAATATATCAAGATACACATAATATGAGTTCAATAGAACATGACTCATTCCACCACAAACAAACATCTAAGCACTAGTACATATTAGTAAGGGGATTTTAATTGCATCCCGGATACACACATCTAGTTAGTAACCTTGAATAGTAAAGGGGTTTTAACTGCATCCCTAAGCCAACACACTATTTGCTCATCTAAACCTCGCATAGCAATAAACATTTCTCTTGTTGTCTTTAACATCATCATGTTACAACATTGTGTATAAAGTAGTAAATACTTTTGTAGTTTAGGTAGTTTCTTAAGCTCATTCATCACTTCATGAATAGATGCACTTGCCACAACTTCATCGTGTGACTTACATGCTTCTGCAATTACACCGACTACATCAATTATTCTTAAAGAGGTAGTTGCCGTTTTCTTGCTTTACTTTTCAGTGTGATTAATTCTCTTTTTATTTTCCCTACTCTTTTGGCCACTAATTCCTTGGCTAACAATTCCTTGTGAATCATTCAAATGAATTCCCTCAAAAACATTTGTTGCACCAACACTTGAATCTTCACTATCACCCGAGTCTTCCTCTAAATATAGGCCAATGCCCTCAAGACTTAGACGATACCCATCATTCATATCAACCTCAACACCAATAGGTAATATCCTAAACGAGGAAGCCCATTGAAACTCTCCATTAGTAACTACATCCTTAAAAATTTTAGTCAACTTGTGAGCAAATAGAAGTCCCTTGATCATAAATTTTCCATATAAAGGATTTTCCTGACATTCAAAATTTATCATAGGATAAATACACTAAACAGAAAACTTAGACATACAACAATACAAATTTATGTAACACATACCAATTCTTTTTTCACTCGTCATTCATCACTTGCATCAATAGTATTTTTGGCATTGTCTCATCCAAGATCAATTTCTTTACCAAATAGTTTATATTATACTTGTTATTCTCTTATGAGGTTATCAAACTTGTTCTTAAACTTTGGTTTGTCAAAAAAATTTCTAGTCAACTCCTTAAATACGAATGCAATTCCATTCCACCCATTCTTGGTAAAACTTGTACCAAGTTGTTCTCCTTTGGACACTTGTTCCAAACATGCTATGATAAAGCCTTCAGTTGCTTTAAGGTCCCAAGAACCTTTTTCTTTCTCAGTACTCATAAGTCTACATTAAATAATTTTCTTGATGCATGATCAATAAAACTAAAACATGCAGAATTGATAAGAGGTAAATGTCATTGCAATTAACCAAACAAAGCTACTCCATTATTAACAATCAATAATCTAGGTCTATTCTTTATTAGTGGAACCAATATAAAATTCATTCATCAATAAAAAGGCAAAATTATTAATATCATTTTCGTGACTTTAAGGTGGCCAGTGAAACATCCATCGACCACCATAATCGCAAGTGGACATTATTTCTTGTCACTTGTAATTTGACTTGGTTGGAAATGTCAAGATTCCATTACCTAAGGAGGATATTGGTAACTAAATCTTGTAGTGTAGATTGTTACATAGTATTGTACAAATAACACTCGAGTCTTGTTGGTTTGGAAAAGATAACATTGAAATAATTTTAGTCACTCTTATATGAGCTCAAAATATATGGTAATAAATAATTTGTTTACACTCAGTTTAGAGAGCTTACCATAATGGTAATCAAGACATGAATATAAAAATAAACATTTTTAATTTGGCATGGAAGCCAAGATTGATAATATTGACTTGCACAAAATATTGTCATGTAGCTTATAGACTAAATTAGAGATCATTCATAATGCTTCTCGTGTCCAAGTCTCACATTAACATGACGATGGTTAGATTTGATGATCGACTCAAATTTGTAAATGACGGTGGTGGATCCATTTACATGACAATCTCTTCTATTGAAAATTTTTCTGATTAGTAAGCAATGTTTGTTTGTGGTTTATTAGTGAAAATCTACTCAATTTTTACTTTCATGGATTTTCCAACAAAATGTATGTATAAAATAATTAAATATTAAAAATTAAGTAAATATATCATTAATTAATGTGATCTTGAATTTTATAAATGACAGATAAATAAAACAACAATTTTTAAAAAATTTGGCACTTAAAAAGAAATGAAAGAAGTACTATAGAAGCAGGGGTTTCTAGTTGAACTCTTTTATTGCTTCCCCAGTTATCAAATTTATGGTTTGGGTTTCTCCTCATTATTTTTCAGTGCAGTGATGATAGGTCAAGGTAGATGAGTAACACTAGGTAGCTGGTTTGAAAAATCAAACTTTATGGCTAACAATTTCATCAAGGAAAGGTGAGGTTGACAACAGGAGCAAGGTACTAGTACACACCAAGATCAATAAGTAGTAGTATAGTTCAAATTGCTCTGTCGTTCTTGAGCTTGAAAACTAAGAAACCAAGGTGTGAATGTCATGTGTTGAGTGTTTCCCTCTGACTTCGAACCATTATATATTCGGCCCCATATAAAATTGTAGCCTTTGCAGCCCGGCAGTGTCTGCAAGTGTAAAGTATCATTAGTGTGTCATGCCCTCCTATCAACCCGAAGGAGCTAAATGATTAATATACAACTTTGCTTTCATACTCTTTCCTCTTTTTTTTTCTGTCCAGTTTGAAAAGTAAGAAATAAATTAGTACTATGTTCTTATTGATATTAAAATTATTTTTAACTTCACAATATAATTTCTATTATTATTTCTCTCCAACTATGGTAATCATGTAAAATCTTTAGCGATCAGATAAAGATAAAGAAATGATTATAGAAATAGTAATTAATATTGTTTAA
The DNA here is from genome assembly GCF_000004515.6 of Glycine max. Classification (NCBI taxonomy): domain Eukaryota; kingdom Viridiplantae; phylum Streptophyta; class Magnoliopsida; order Fabales; family Fabaceae; genus Glycine; species Glycine max. The sequence continues at coordinate 3,244,133 of NC_016088.4, read as the reverse complement.
TTTAAAAAAATACTTGATTAAGTGAACAAAATAAGAAAAACACATTTTTCTTCTTCTTCTTATAAGTATCTTCTTTACAAGACAATTATGTTGGAGATATAGTGAAATACTAAATACAAACACTATTTTAACAAAGATATGAATCGTGAACTGTAATTCACTGCATCTAAGAGGATTAAACTAAACTCTTATTTATAAATTACATAAAAGGCAAATGCTATGTCCTACTTAAAGAATTAAAAGTAAAAAAATAAATAAATACTGTATTACTAGCTTTATATTTTCCTTAATCAAAAAGTGTCTGTATTTATTGTAGGTGTTGCCATGTTGCAGTCTTCCAGAGCAGGCAAAAAAATCATACCTGATCCACAGACCACCAATTTATTATGAATGACAAAGTTTGGTTAATGTATTTAATTTATTCCTTGGGGTTTGCACAAAGTTTTAATGATGTATGTAATCCTTAGCAGCTACATTAATGCATAGTATAAATTTGTACCTGGGGCAGTTGAAGCATTACTCTAGATTCTTTAACAATCCTACCTTACTCAATTTCAGCATCAAATCCATTAAAATTATTTTTATTATTTTTGAATTACATATTCAGCCTGCCGCAGATAAGTTAACAGTTTAATGCTGATATCACCTGATTAACGGCGGAAGTAGAATATATTGGGTAGGCAATTTATATTCCAAACAGATAAATTGTTGTTATTATAAAATAAAAATGAAGCTTTAAAAAAAGGACAATTTTTTTTCTAATTTTAAAAAAGTTATAAGAGCATAACACCAAAGGTACATGATTCATTATTTCGTCCCTGGTGTACCTAACCCGCAATACAATATTTAAAAAAGAAAAAAAAAATTGTACATCAAAAGGAATAAAACCTCTCTAGAACAACTTTATATATGGTATATGCATGATTGACAAGAATCTATCTATCTTTAGTAACTATTAACTAAAACTTGACAATTCATCAAAGCAAGATTAAGCAAACCTTTATTCTACAGCAGCATTAGTCCTTTGCCGAGTGGAATTAGATCCTTTACGGAATGGATTTCTAGTTAAAGTGCAAAAGAGCTTCCATTTGCCATAGGTTATTTGATGGGCTTGAATTCTTAGCTTTATTTTTTAAAAAATATAAAGGGCTTGAGTTCTTTTAATTTCTTTATTAAAGTGCGTTGAAATTTTGCTTGCTATTATTTTTACTTAACGTTCTATAAGTATTAACGGTAGATTTGAAAGTAAAAGTTGAGATTTTTATTGTTTTCAAATCAGCACAATTAATTCAGCATCGTATTCTTCTTTCCTTTAATCAAACACCCGAATGACTATCTGTCATGCACCGATTATCCACTATGTGAAGTAAAATTTTTAATCATGGTGCCGTTGTGCTTTCGCTTTCGTCGTTGCCCATGCACATTGCATTCAATTAGTGACCCCAGCTCATAGTTCAAACTACTACACTAGCAAGTCAAGATTTTGGAGTGTCACGCTCAAAGCATATGCTTAATTTATATACACTGATTGCAAGGAAAAAGCTTACGTTTGTTTCATTGTTTTGGAATGCTCATATTTTTTTTTACTAATATACATAATGATAAAGAGAGAAAATGTGTAAACTGCAAGTAACATGGTTCTTTTAAAATTTTTAGTTTGTCACATTATCGGAGCAATAATAAGCCACAAATAAAACCAAATTATGAGAAAACCTTCTACCAGCATCAATAAAGAATCGTTTGATAATTAAATGGTTCGTTTGATCCTTCGTTCTATTGCAATAATTAGCATATATGAGAAGTTCAGTCAGAGACAAAAACAAAGTTAGGCAGGCTACCAAAAAATAAAAATAAAAACATAAAACAAAAGGAAGCTACCTTTTCTAAATTTATGTATCAAAATAAAGAAAAAGAAAGAAAAAAGGGTTCCACCTTAGGGAGTTATCATGTTATAGCCGCAGTATGCTTACACTTGAAGTTCATTTTTCACATTGGGTTTTTTGGGGGGGACATAGGGGCCCCTGCCCTAAATTTTTGTGGACTATTCATGAGGATGTAGTAGAAAGATGGAGGGAGGGAGCTTAGTATACTGGTATCGTTACAAAATACCATGATGATACAGATTAGATGTTCATGTTTGATCAAGTACCAAACACATGGGGAAGTTGAGAATACAAGGGATTCAATAATTCCACAATTTTCGGTATCACATGTTCCACTATAATTGTGAACCCTTTTTAGTGATAATAATAATAATAATAATAATATCAAACATTATAATCAATAAGAGAAAATAGTATCCTACCAACTCATGTAGTACTAGGAATTCAATAATTCCACAATTTTCGGTACCACTATAATGCGAATTGTTTTTCAATTACTAATATCAATCATTAAAATGGTACCAGTAGAAAGTAGTATCTTACCAACTGATGTAATTAGATAGTTAATTTTCATGCTTCAATTTCCAAAAGAGGGTGTTAGGAAGGACCTGTTGGGAATGATACTGGCCATTCATTGCGTTAAGGCATGGTATATGAAATATTTCAAACTTCCATTGCTACCGAAGCATCGGCAAGTTCTTCCATTGGTCAGGTGCAGTATGTAATCATGTTGGAGGGAGATGCTCAAGTGCTCTGTTTCTAGCATCATTGACATCATGTGTGCATATTGGATCTTGCTTCCAAGTTCCCTTTCCTAATGTCGAAAAGAATACTTTTACCAAGCACTTTCCAAATCGGTTATGCAGTATATTATTCGCATTGCCCATCTTTGTCTAATAAATATTCTGTTGTTGTTACTAAAATTGATTTTCTGCGGAATATAGTAAATATATTTACTAGATTGTGCTTGTAACGATGTTGCTAAGATTTTTGTCCAATGAGACATTTCTTATGTCATCTAACATAAAAACACCAAGATGATCAAATTAGGAGAGTAGTATAAATAGATCCATTAGGGTTTGAAGTATTTCTCTCTAACTTCTATCCTTCAACACTGACTTAGGAGCTAAATCCATACATACACATACTAATGAAGATTCTATTCGAATATTTCAGTCCAGGCCGTGAACATTACTAAGAATAATTTTGTCTAAAAACTTTCATTATTTGATATAACTGTAAAAACATACTACTGTAACAAGAGTTCACGAGTTTCAAATTTCACAGCACACATTATGACACGTACATATATCTACGCGATGAGATTGAGAGCATGCCCCTCCTTGGAACTAATAAAAGCAATTTAAATAAGAATGGTCTATTTTTAAAGGGGACAAAAAGAAAAATAAACAGGTGATTAGACGTTTTGTTGAAAGAAAACAAAATCACCAATTTCTCCACTCTAAATTTGAGATCACCTTAGAGCCTGAAGCCAAGGTGCATCATGGACTTACTCTCATTATTATTAATATACTTTTTCTTTTACTCTCATTTGGACATAGGCCAACAATAGCTGTCCCGTGAACTCCTCCCAGACCAATACAAGAGCATGTTTTGGGTGGTTTAAGGACCACCTCATCCTTTAGTTCACATGGCTTTGTATATATGTGGAAAATCCAATTGCGCGTCCTTCTAATTGTTCTCCCCCTTCTAAAATTTATCAACATGCAGAATCTGGATCATGTCTCTTTTTGTCTCTTCATGAAATGTTCTTGTGGGTTTCTAATCAATGCCCCCATAACTGAACCAAACCAATCACAACAGTAGCATAGCACCAAGTGAAAATTAATAAAAAGCAATTAACATTTTATGATAAGAGCATCAAATTAAAAAGCTTGATTCATTGCCTCCAATCATTAGGGAAGACATTAAGGCATTAACATATACACACATCTCTCCAGGATAATAATAACTACAATGATCATATGAGTAAATAATAATAATCATCATCATATTCATATAAATTAATATACCTTCTTCCAAATTTAGTAAAAAAAACCATAACTTAAACTTTTCTATCAAAAAAAAATAAAAATACATTACTTAATTTTCAAATTAAAAACAAATAATTCTCGAGACTGCTAAATTTTCTTAGCAGAACAGAAGTGCTTTTTTTTAAAAATTTAACTTTAATTTCCTATAGAGGTAACTCTTCTTCCTTCCTTATTCTGATGTTCTCTTTTCTCACTTCACAATGGTCCACGCCACGTCATTCTCGAAGATCCAGTGGCACACCTCAATCCGACCTGGACCCGACCCTAACGAGATGAATGCTCCATGGGTCGGGCTCCAATCGGAGGTGTCCAAGTGACAGATGGCAACACCACGGTTAATCTTGACCTTTGTTTTCGGGTCGAGAAGATCCGCTTCGTAGACCCGAACCTTAGGAACCGCGTGGCAGTAGTAAAGCAGATAAGGGAACAGGCTCTGGTGGCACGACACGGATTGGGTGACTTTACCACCGTTGATTCCCCTAACGGGCCCCACCACCACACTCTTCTTGGACCCGTTCACGTTCTGGGTAGTCCGAACGGCGACGTTTCGGCCCAAAACAGAGGTGGCAAAGTCGATCATGTCCTCGAGCGACCCAACGCAGCGTTTTGTCTCGCCGCGGCTCGGTGCACGCTCGCACTCCGCCAAGGAATCACGCATCATCTTCTCCATGGAACCGTTATCCGAAGCCTTGAAAACTTGCTTCAACTCATCAATTTTCGAAACCGAAAACGGTAATTTCGATAGAATACTCCGGGGCAAAAACGACCTTTCTGGCAATTTATCTTTTATGTCAGGCATCGGCATCACCGTCCCTTCCTTCAACATCTTTTCACGAAAAAATTTACCCGGCTCCACCCATTTATTTACGAAGCTGCCACTGAGTGATGAAGCTGAAGCTGAAGCTGAGAGAGTTGTGCTAATGTTGGTGTATCTGGCGAAGGAAACAGTGGTACCCTTTTTCTCGTAATCCTTGAAGGTGTTGTTTACGCCGTAGGAAGTGAAACCTACTTTTGTTTCGCCGTCCGAGGATTTGGCGTACGAGGTGAACGTGTCGGTTCCCTCGTTGAAGGACTTGCCGTAGTTGGAGAATCCGATGTCGGCGGCGTTGGCGGACTTGGCGTACGAGGTGAAGGAGTCGGCTCCGACGTTGGCCTTATCGCGGTAGCTGGAGAATCTCTCGACGGCGCCGTTGCCGCCGCCGGCGTAGTTGGAGAACGTGTTGGTGGGGTTGTTCATGTCGACGCCGTATCCCTTGAAGGTGTCGTTGGCGGCGTTGGCGGTCTCGACGTAGTTGGAGAACCCTGACCCGACAACGTTGGACTCTGTTCCATACGAGGTGAACACGTTGGTCGGGCCGTTGCCGTTTTTGCCGTACGAGGTGAATGTCTGCTCGCCGGCATTGCCGTTTTCGGAGTAGGAAGTGAAGGATTGGGTTCTGCCGTTGGCGTTGTCGGAGTAGGAGGTGAAACCAAGGTTGGGAACGTTGGTTTCGTCGGCGTAGCGCTTGAACTCGCCGGCACCGCCGGTGGCTCCGGCGGCGTAGGTGTGGAAGCTCTGCTGCACGACGTTGCCGCTCGTGCCGTAGCTTAAAAACCCGTCCTTGTGGCCGGCGGAGTCACGGCTGTATCGCCGGAAATCGTTCACTGGAATATTCTCTCCCTCGGAGTAGTTTTTGAACGAGTCGAGCCCACCGGGTCGACCCGTTCCATAGTTGGTGAAGTTCTTGTCTCTGTACACTGCAAAGTTTGCGTCTTTGTCGTGCTTCTCGAGGCTGGACCCCACCTCCGGGAAGCAGAGGAGCTTCGCGGCGGCGCAGAATTCCGGCAGCCGCGTGGAGAGCGCGTTGCCGGAGGCAAGCTTCACAAACGCCGCCGCCTCCGCCGCGTTTAGCGGCGACGCCTTAGACAGAAGAAACTGTGGCTTCGCCAACCCGCTGCGGATCTCTTTGTCCCAATAACGAATGGCGAAGGCTTTTGGGGTGAAAGGGTTTTTCTCCGCCGCGTCTCCGGCGCCGGCGAAACCCACCTGCATTGAATGAACACACACCCATTTCAGAACTGGCAATGGGAGGAATAAAACAATTGGAAAAATCGAGACTTGGAACAGTGACAGTGAGGAAAAGCTGTGCTTACACTGAGAAATGAGAAGAGGATAAAGAGACAGAGCAGCGTGAGTTGTTTGTTCATGTTATTCTCACTCCTTCTCCCTTTTTCTTTTCTTTCTATTTTCCCCTTTTCTTTTTTAAAAAAAAAAATGTTCCGGAGAGTGAGAAATGAAGAGAAGGGTGTATGTGGCGTAAGAAGTATGAGAGATTTGAGATTGGAAAATGTTTGTGGACTTGTTGAGTTGTAACCAGAAATTTATATTATGTGGAGTGAGAGTGAGAGTGAGAGAGGGAGAGGAGTAGAGGAGTGGGTGTGTTATGTGGAAGTGTAAGAAAGAATGTGACTTTAGATTGGGCCTTCAATGTTCCATGCTCCCATGTGTGAATGCTGAGAGCTTCTTCCTGCAATGTACATTCACAAAAATTCAAAAAATACACTACTATATACTTAGTAATTTCTACTCATGTATATAAAAGCAAAAAAAGTTTACTTGGATCTTGAATTTAAATAGAAGCGTATCTAACTAATATCATTCATTTAATTCTAATTTTATTTTTAAAGACTTTATATATTCTTGATGTTCCAAAGAATGATATTTTAGAAATAATTTTATTTTTTATTTAAAATTTATAAAATTAAATGATTTCAATTCACTTTCTTAAACTATATAAAAATAGTTATTTTTATTTTTATATATGAGTATAGAAGAAGAGTTCTGTATTATTACTAATTTGTTGTTGAAACTAAATTAATGATTATTTAATTTGATTATAATGCATGAACTGGGGAGAGAGGGCGAACGGGTACAAATGGTGTGTAAAAACAAAATTAAGTGAACTAACTAGTCAGAGAGTAATGCAGATACCACATAGTAATAGAAACAAGTACAATAATAAGTCAATAGCGATAATGGAGTGAGATGGGGGGAAAAAATTTAGTGTAGGAGTGAATTTTTTGGGGGTATGGAAGATGGAGGATGCACTTAGATTGCTGGAGAATTTGCATGAACTATACACATGGGGATAGGGGCGTATTTATAGCCCTTGAAAAAACAAAGGACGTGCATTGTAATTCTAATTCTAATGCAGGGCACGCGGTAAGAAAAATTAGGGATTTGGGTTAACTCTCTTTTTCTAGCCATCACTGAAAATGTTCCTGAATTTAATACATGAAGTATTAAAAAGGAAAGAAGAGAAGAGAGTATCTAAAAAACAAGAGGTAAGAAGGTAGATAGATAGTGTGGACACATCAGCACATAAGCACAATGTCAACTGTGAGCCAGCAACAGAGAACTTAATGGCCTCTGATGCAATTATAAGTAAATATAGTACTATTAAACGTTGTTATAATGGCAATTTATAAACAGAAATACATTCTCTTGTTTTAAGGTATAATATTATGTTAAAAAAGGTATAATATTGTATTTTCTATTTTCATCAAACATTTTGATTGGTACTTATTAATTTCAGGAAAAAAAATAATTAAAAAAGTCAAAGAATGAAGTAGGTATAAATGATTGGAGTATATTAGAAAGTACCTATTAGCGATGACTTTACAGGATTAGTAATAAGAAAGTTGTCATTGAGCGTCACCCAATTGCTATTGGTCCCTATCGAGTAACTTTCATTTTTTTTTCATAAATATTTTTTTATGGAAACATAATTTTGTTAGTAAAATATATAATAGAATCATATTTTTAATGTGTAAAAAAAGATATGAAAAATTACATAATAACAAAAATATGATTTTACTATGTATTTTATTAATGAAATTATTTCTCTGGTATAATTTTTCACATTCCTTTTTTATATCATGAAAAGATGTTTTCGTTAGGTATTTTTTTAAAAAAATTAATTATAGAAATAAGTACTTTTTTACTTGAATTAATTTTTTATACAAATTATATTAATGACAACACATGTTAGTTTTTTTAACCGTAATCAAATTAATTGTTACATAAATTACTTTTTATTTAAATTTAAATTAATAGTGACATAAATTACTTTTTTCAATTATAATCAAATTATTATAATGAATTGATTTGATTATTATTAATAAAGGTAATCATTATAATAATTAATTTGATTACCTTTATAAATGATAATTTATATCTAATTTTAATTTTAATTAAAAAATATTGAGTACTATTAAAATTGATAAATTATATCACAATTAATTTGATTACTTTAAGAAAAAAGCTAACTCGCATTTATAATTAATAAAAATCATAAAAGAAAATAGAAATACGATTTTGTTATGTTCTTTGTCTAGATGCACAATACAATCATATTTTCATTGCGTATTTTTTAAAAAAAAAAATGCACAACAGAAATATGATTTCATTCTATATTTGGACGAATAGCACAACAAAAATATATTTTCATTTGTGTTTGATTTTTGTTTTGAAAAAAACAGAATTGTGATTTCATTGTAGTTATGTCTACAATGAAATCATGATTCTGTTACCATATAATCACTGGAAAAAAAAAGGTTACCAAAATGTAATGGCGAGATGAAAACAAAATGAAGGAGGAGAAAAGGGTTGGGTGATAGCAGTCAAAAGTGAAAAGATTGGGTCAAGGCGAGAGGGTTGGGGGAGTTGAAGAGAAAGAGAATGGAGATGGGTGCCAAGAAGGAAGGGGGAAGAGGGAGGGGTGGGGTATTTTGAAATTAGAGGCAGAAAAATCATTTTGTAAGGTAGGGGGAAATAATAAAATGGATTGGGACCAATATCAACTCCCTAATAAGAAAGGTGTTAAATTGATCCGCCCGATCCAACTTGATTCAATTTATTTGTGAATTACATATTTATTAGTCTAACTTGACTCATAAGACCTACTTTTTTTGTCTAAATTTATTTGAATTTTAAAACAAAATAATAATAGCAAATCAGATAGAGTCATAACTGTATAGCCAAGATGTTATGGGCCAATTAACACATCAAACTAAACCAAATTTAGTAGTTCTTTTTGAGCTTCATACTTAATGTTTTTGTGGTAAAACTTAAACTAGTCTAGTTAGATTGACCAATTAGATTGAGAACTAGTCAAAATACTACTTCAAATTATTAAGACAATTGATAAAATAAAAAATAGTCATGAAACAACCAAATCAATCAAAATATGTGCAAACATATAATATAATCTTTTTTACTAATTTAAAAGTATATGTTTATTTTTTATATTAGTCCGAGACTTAATATATTGTATAATATTAAAAAAAAATTTATTATCACTACTTAAACTCAATTCAACCACATTTAACCAATAAATTATGAATCAATATTTTCATGGGTGGAGCTGATGAATGATTGGTAAATGAACTAAATCACGTAAGTAGTAAAAACACACTAAGACCAAGTAACATGTCCACAAAGACTTTGTTTATACAAAATAACATTATGTAAATCAAATTCTAAGCAATGAAAATAAATAATTAATTGGTTTTTGAAACTAAAGTGCATAAATTAAAAGTATCACAAAATCAACAAGCATTAAATAATAAGTCAAAATAGGACACAACTGCAAAAGCAAAAATACAAATACTTAGAAGGCAAAAAAATAAGGGAAGTGTAGAATATATGAAGTTGTTGGGTGCTTGGTCTTACTAAATCACTCTTGATGTAATATTAATGATTTTTTACTACTCGATGCTTATTCAAGTGTTACTCTAATCCACAAAAATATCCTAATCAAGATTCCTTTAGTAGAAGGGCCTAAATCACTTAGTTTAACTCCTAATCCTTTAGCAAGTCAAGCCAAGTGACTTGGAACAAAATAAGGATTAAAACAATGCTAATAAACATCATTCTATCTCTATACACGAGTTCATTAGAAACTACTTTCAGTTCTTAGTAGTGATAGTATTTTCCAATGACTCTCACGCTATATAAACATGCATATGGGTGATCAAACCATAATAAGACAATAATAAAAGAAAGTAAGCAATGACACTTAAAATAATATTAAATGAATAACAAAGATAATTACATCAGAGTGTTTAGTACACTAAGCCACCACAATGGATGATTTAGTCTCTCATTATCATGAGAGGCCTTACAAGATGAAGAAATACAAGAGTAGAAGGGGAGAAAATAGTGAAGAACAAGGAAGAAAACTAGAATACTCTGTGTTTTCACTCCTCACTATGCCCTAAGTTGATCCTAAGGGAATGTCCCTTTTATAGTGGGCCCAAGACTTTTGTCTTGTTATTTTAGAGAACACAATACTTGTTTAGTGAATTCTTCACAAAATTCAAAAGTCCTTCTTCAGTTTGTTATGCTTGTTGGTCGAGCTGCACTCATTGGACAAGTTCTTTTGAATTTCAAAAGCCGCAATTAATTACTTCATTCGAAAAGCTCCCTAGATGAGTTGTGAAGATGATTTGGACTTTCTTCCTTCATTCCTGAGTTGCCACATGTCCTCCTCAGTTTATCTCTCTTGCCGGATGAACATATCTTAGTGAAAAAGTCTTTTTTACTGTAACAGTTCTCTTTTTTCTCTCGGTGTTAACAAAATATGATAAAAGCTAGAAGAGAAGGCTTAAAAGTTTATTTACAAGCCTAAAATTCTATAAAACACTATTTCTAACTAATTGAGGTCAAACTAAACAAAAAAAAATTGTTATGTCAAATGTAATTATACACTAATTATCAAGAGCTACTTAAGGTCCTACAGGCATGCCCTCCAAATAGTTTAGATTTCTTTATTTTATATGTAATATTTTTATTTATGTAAAATAAAATTATGAAAAATCTTTATTAAAAATCACTCAATTTTACAACCTAGTTTAAATTACTTATTGTATATAAAATATGTGTTTTACAGCAAAAAAAATTATAACGCAATAAATAAATCTATATTAAAAAAAACTTAATCGGCGAGTAGTATAATACATAACTTTTCTACTTGATATAAGGATCAACTCTCAGTTTTTTTCAGAGGAACTCTCTCTCTTAGTTTATGAGATGGAATTTATTTTTTAAAAAATATACATGCATTATAGTGTGGTTTGCAAACATTTTTTAAATGACAATACAACCAATTTTTTTTTTTCAAATTAAGCAAACATGTTTCAATTTGTGAAACTCGTGTGTAGGTATCGATAAATTTCTGAAGTTTGATTTACTTTTTTAAATCAACACTTTTCCTATAAAATTGTCTTACATGTGAATTTACGTATTAAATGATTATTAGACTTCTGACTATTGTCTGACACGTAATATTTTATAATAATGAATGATAAATAAATCTTCTTTAATGATATTTTATTTATTTGATCACTCCAACAAAAATAGCAATACCTTTACCTTTTTTTTAATTCTTGGAGTCATAGTTTGTTAAATACTCGCGAGATGAATTAATGTAATTTATAAAAATGTATTTTTTCCCCTTAAATAGTAGTCTCAATCTCAAAGACTATGGTTTCAAACTTGAAATTTAATTATACGGTGACTTTCATTTCAATCATTAGACGATCCCAATCTACCCATCTTGAGTATTGCTTAGCCAAAAGTGAGAAAATAATAAAGAGAATGGTTCGGTAACAATAGAAAAACAACACGAGCATGCAATATTATCAAAATGTTGATCTCACACTCTCGGACAATATCCAATAATTTGTAAAACATGTTCTTGTGATATCATCTAATCATAATTTATTATTAATATGATTTTTAAAATAATTATAATAAAAATCAATAAATATATTCTATATTTTGGATTATAATTAAAAGATAATATAAATTTTTTTATTCCCTATTCCTATTTAACCCTTTTTCTCGTCCTAAAAAATTGATAGAAGACCAAAATAGCACGTTTGTGAATTATCATAGCCCATTTAGTGAAATGGGATTAGGAGAAAAAGACAGAAACAGAAAAGTGATGGAGCTGATGGTAACACGCGGCACTGGGTTATTGGTGAGACATAATTTTGATTATAAAATATAAAATTGAACGCGTTTAGCCGCTAATGATTTTGTTTTGTAATTGCAAGCTTTTCGTGATCCATCTTTGGTGTTTGCATCAGCGTCATCGTGAAGGACAGTGACAAATTAAAGGCTCGTGAAAATGGCACAATTTGCAATTGATGCAACGGGAAAAGGTTAGTTTATGGAATTTACTTGTTTGCATTTGTGGTTAAGGACGTCTTGGGTCAATTACTTGGAGATATGCTTTGTTTGAATTATGTCACTTACGATTGTGACCAAAGTTTCATCCTCATCAAATGCTACACCAAAAATTATAATTTATTACGCTGATTTGTTTTTTCCCCTTATTCAAACCGTCATTAGAGATTAAAATTATAGGTATTTTATATTTGTTAAAATGGAGCAGTCTAAACTCTGCACATGTTCACTGGGTTATGGGACAAGTGGATGACTTATGTTGTAATAATGTATAACCTAAGATGGATAAAAAGAGATAAAAAAAATAAAATATGGTTAAAAAATAAAAATGATAAATTACATATATATGAAGATTTTTATTCTATCACTTAATGAGTTATTTTTTCTTTTCTGTCCGATCAATATTATTTATTAAAATTTTAAAAATATAATTTAATATTTTTTATTTTTTAATATTTATTATTTTTATTATAACATATTTTGTAATATGAAAAATATAATAAATTTTAGATATTTTAGTTAGAATGATATTTCTATTATAATTATGTTATTTAACCCTAAGTTGATGTCTTTGTTTTTTCTTAACATTTCAAGCTATTAAAAAAATAGAATTAACCAATGAATGCATGAATAAACTGCGTCTTGTGATTCTGTGACAGTGCTTGTTAGAGATTGGAGGGAATGAATAACCAAGAGTAAATGCATGTGCACCAAATTTTCTTATTTTATCCTAACCAAAATTCCTTACTTTAACAGCAAACTCTAATACAGTTGTTTATGCTCGTTCTTAAAGTTAAGTAATTTATAAATGCTATAGAAAATAAATGAGTTTTTATAATAGTTTCTTATAGAAAATGGGATTACTTATTATTTAAAAAATTAAATATATTTTTAGTCCCTTGTTTAAGTATTTTTTTTTTGTTCTTTAAGTTTGAAGTAGTTTTTTTTAGTCTTCTGTAATATGCAATTTTTTTTTGTCTTTCTATAAAGTTTGAGCCAATGAAATAAAAAATTTATAATTTTTGATATTTTTTACCATTATAATTTAATTTTTTTATTTTATATTTTAAATTTTAAAGTATAATTTTTTTTTTGGTTTGAAATTGTCAAAATCAAGTCAATAAGAAAAATTAAAGTCATTTTTAAAGTAATTAATAGGTCTTAAATTTTGTTTATGACTTAATTATTATAACTTTTAACCATTAGAAATATACTTTAAAATGTAAAATAAAAAATTAAATTTTAGTGGTGAAAAATTGTCACAAATTGTAAAATTTTTATTTCATGTGTTTGCTCGTGCCGTATAAAAAGACTAAAAAGAATATTGGATGAATTTGAAGGATAAAAAAATATAAATCAACTTTAAATGATTAAAAATATATTTAAGGTTTATTTAAAAAACAATTTTTCAAGTCAAAACATAGGTGATAATAATGGATTAATTAACTAATTATTCATATACAATCCACAAACATAGGTGGTAATGGATTAACGCTTCTTTACACCCTCAAAAGACAAAACATAAAAAACTTATATACGTTTAAAATCCCATGAACATAAGGCTGTAACTAAATAAACAAATAAAGAAAGAGACATTGTCAGGTTATTTGATTTAAGCTTTACATTGAATACTATGTAAGTATTATATATATATATATATATATATATATATATATATATGAATAAAAAAATAAATTCATGAATTAACTAACTAAAAGAAATAGAAAATAAAATGAATTTGAATTAAATAATGGTAATTGCCATGTTTAAAATATTTAAAGTAATATGCAATGGAATGAAATTTGATGATATTTACTGTTTTTTAAAAATGTAAATTTTATCCATTATTTCTTATATTATCTTTCTTTTTCTTTTTAAAAAAATCTCAATTTCGAGGTTTAGAATAAAATCAAGTTCCTTTAAAAAAAGAATGAAATCAAGTTAAGCCAATTTATTATTCGTTAATCACATCATTTCATCTTCTTAATTCCCATATAATGAAAATTAAAACTTTATACAAAATATCAATGTTATGATAATTTTATTTCTATCTCTCTATTTATCTATCTTTCAATAAAAACAGGATTTTGCAACTCAATTATATTTTTTTTGAGCTACCATGCGCGTGACTCGATTATAAATTTTAAAATATAAAACATACATATAGCAGTTAACCAAAAATATAATACTAATAAGAAAGAAGAATTAGCCACAGATTCTTGAGAATGGAATTTCCCAATAGTAGCTGAAAGGTAATGAAACACACATGTGGAACGACAAAGGAGCTGATGGCACAAAAAGGAAAGATGATCATTGTAAAAGCTTTTGTTTGATATATAAGGTACGCGGTATTTAGGACACATGTGAAGATGGACCCAATTAAAACTCATAGTCAATACTACTACTAAATAACAATATTATGTGGAAAACAGAAAGGAAAAGAATAAGGGGAAAATGACACAATAAAACTTCATCATTTGGGAGATGAGACAGCATGCATATATACTTGTTGCGTGTTCAAACAATAGACAAGCTCTTTAAATTTTGTGCACAACTTGCCAAATGTTTGTTACCTTATTCTCTTGACTTATCCTCCAAGTTCACAAAATTCTCAATGTAAAACAATAAAACACTCTTCTTTACCACAATAATTAAAGGGGTCAAAGTCTTCAATCTTTTAACCATTTGATGAATGGCACATGGATTTTGCATAAGAGTGAGAAAAAGTACTTGCATTGTTTATGCATGACTATTCCTCCCTCATCGGTTAGTTATTTAATCGGGACAAAAAGAAAAAAAAAAAAAAAACCTAACTGTTGATGGGGGACTATATATATTTCTAGGAACATTGACTCCCTTGAGTTTGAATTAAGTCAAGCTCCGTAAAATAATGTATGTTAAGAAAGTGTTTTGAATTTCATCATCTTAATATCCCTTCAGTTTAAGCAAAACTATTATAATATTTAGGAAATAATAATAATAATAATAATAATAGTTGACTGTTTAGAATTCTCTATGTTAAAAACGTATGAAAATTAAAGTTTTATTATAACGTTTAATGTTACTAAGGACCATTTTAATTAAAAATTTTAAATAAGTATTTACAGAAAAAAATATAATTAATTAAAAATAAAAATAAGTCAAACTTTTTTTATAAATTAAAATTAACTTATGCATCCTAATTTTTTTAAATTTAATTTATTTAAACTCTCTGCAAGTTCATAAATTAATGTGTATAAATTAATTTTAATTTATAGAAAAAATTGATTAACTTGATACGGTTTATTTTTTTTATTATAAATATTTAATTATTTAATCGGTATCTTATTAAACTTTTAAATAAGTACTTATAGAAAATTATAATTCATTATAAAATTAAAATAATTCAAATGATTTTCAAAAATTAAAATTAATTTCTGAATTTTAATTTTTTTTTTAAATTATTGATTTAATCTCTCCTAACTTCATAAATTAATTTTACTTTACGAAAAAATCGGTTCATTTGATCTTTTTGATTATTTCTTTTTCTCTTGTAAATATTTGATGTAAAAATATTTTAGTAAAAAAATTATTTAATTCTATAATCATTGTCCTTGAGGTAAAACCGTATAAAAGATTACACAAATTTGGTTAGGTCAGCTTTTGAGAGTGTCAGTTAGGTTCAATTAAATTGAATTAATTGTTTGAATAGATTGGCAGAACCATAGCTATAAGAGTGTTTTTGATTTAGAGGATGTAAATAAATTGAAGATTTTTTTTTGAATTAAAATAAATGTAAAAGATATAGATCTCATAAAAAAATTACAAATTTTTTCCAATATTATTTCTTTCTTAAAAAACAAACCCACCCTTAAAGAACAAAACCCATAGAAAGAAGTGAAAGTACATTAATAAATTTTCTATGCTTGTTTATAAAATTTGTGCTTTCCCTTTCTCTCCTTGATGCCTCTCCCTTCTTTAGCTTTAATAGCAGAACATAAGTCTTTAGTTCTGTCCCATTCTTTTTTCTGTAACTGGAAGGAGTAAAGACCTCTGTTGAAATCAGAATGGTTGTAGATGATGGGTGACTTTTAATATGTTTGTTTACAAAGAAAATGAAACCAGGAGCCTATCTCTTCTTTTCATAGAAATTTCACCTTTTTTATAATATTAATTTTGAGAACTAAGAACTTTGTCAGCTAAACTTTAATTTATTTTATTATACTTATTAATATGCAAGTCAGTCTTAACTTTAATTTTCCAGCAAAGTTTTCATCATTAGTGTAACAACGCATCCAAAAGCATGCCTCTCTTGGAATTCTGAGTAGACGAATTATGTCAAAGCACCAGTCAAGGATCTTAATCTTTGTTAACAAATAAATATAGTGAAATCTACAATTTGTAAGGCCAAGTTCATGTTTCCAAAGAGGTAAGTTTTCTCTTTCATGTTCAGTATTATGATTATCCTTTAAGATTTTAATATGTCACCATGACGACAGAAATGGCACTATCATCAACTTCCCTACATGGAATCCATCAATGAGTTTCAGTAGTGCCGCACATGAAAAGCTAAATAGATTTTCTGATTTAGATATGGGAAATAAATGCTGCTGATCTGTTGGTGATGATGATGGACTTGATGGTACATGCATGTCTGATAAGCCTCTTCATTAATTGGTTCAAACTTTAAACATTTTTAACTTTGATCGAATGGTCGTTGTGATTTATATGGACAAACTTAAATATAAGGATATGTTTCACGGTTGAAAGAATACAAAAAGAGATTCTTATAAATTACTTTTCCACGAAACCATTATATCAGGAGTAGAGCATTGCGGATTCACGTTCCTGTGAAATATGAAATCTTATTCTTATCGATTGAATTAATTTTTATTAGCTCAAACGCAAGTATTTTTATTGTTATTTTTCAATAAGAATTAAAGTTTTACTACAATAATTCATAAATTACTTCTCCACAAAGTCATTATATGAGGAGTAGAGCAATATTTGGATTCAGGTTCTTGTGAAATATGAAATCCTATACTTATTCTTACTAACTGAATCAATTTTCATTGGCTAAAACACAGCTCTTTAAGTGTTTTTATTGTTAATTTTCAATAATAATTAAAGTTTTACCTCCGTAATCCATATAATAAAAATTTGCATTAAAGATTAGTATGTCACTTACAAAAAAAATGCATGAATTAGAGTCGCAACACCAGAAGTTTTTAAGAAATTGCATCTCAGTTTAGTTCTTCTAGACCAAATTTAAAATCCACCAATGCTTTATGCATGGTACTGGTACCTCCCACCATCATTTATGTTTTTATATCTTTGGTTTTTAGCTTGATATGTACAAAGCAACTCAATAATTATGAGTAGGTTCCCGATGCATCATAATTGATGTCATTTTGAATGGCTTCAAATACATCTCTGGATGTATCTATCCTGGGTTTATGATTTCTTGTACTATATATTCTATCAGTTGGTCCCAGAAAATTGCTATAGCTCTTCATCTTATATTGTGTATTCTTCTCCTTGTTGGCATTTTCCACCTTCTTTAATCAGTTAATAGAATTTAATGCATATATATTCAGAAAAGAAAACTATATATATTGGCACTGGTGCACTTTGTCAAACAAAAAGAAACGGATTAAGTGGCAATAATTCAGTTTATCCCCTCTTCCTCAAAATATCTTTCAATGCATTATTGTCAAATATAGGAATCTATATGCATGTAATTGTGAGACATAATAATGCATGCCATTGACGCCAATGTGATCCTTCGAACAAAAGGATTTTCTTCTCATTTATAAAGCATTTTAAATTGTCTCTGGCCAATGTCTGCAATTTCTGTGTTACTGATTCCCACGTTTTCCATTATCTTGGTGTTTTCCAACTATATATTCAGATGAGCTACCATTCCTGATGTTCATTTCATTATTAAAGCAAAGAAGAGTTGTAGAGCATTTATTTATCTCAGTACCCTACATGCCTAACTTGATTATCATGCATGCTCTTCATGATATGTGTCTCTCACTTTCCTCGCTCAAATTTAGAAAATGGAAAACCTCTATCTATCTAAAGTGAACCTGATTTTTTTTCATGCTTAATTAGGTAGGAGAGTTTCATGCTTTAAGTTCTACAATAATGTTTTGTTTGGTAAAAAAGAGAAATAGGGTGAATAAGAATGAGAAAGAGAGAAACAAAGAGAGAAGAAATAAGATGAACTTTTGGGTTATTTGGTTTGAAAGAAATAGAAGTAAAATTGAGAAGAAAGAAAAGATATTAGAGATAATAATGTAATAATTTTGGTCTCAACATCTTGAAAAATGAAAGCTCCATCAAATTTGGAATTGAGAAGCTAAATTGAATAATTACTAATGGGTAATAATGACTACTAATGAGTGGTAATGATCATTAAATGCATTCTTGATGATAGAATGCCTGTATATATAACACATGTATTTGGTTCCTGAGTTTATTTCTTCCAATTGATATAATACACCATTTAGAGAGAGAATTTGAAAGAATCAAAATAAGACAATTCTTTCATGGCAATGACGGCTCAAAATATAATTTATTTTTTATTTTTTCACATTTTGTTAATAAATTGTGTTTCTTTTGTAATATGTAACAAGTTAAAAAATTTAGTCTAACAAATAAGACTATCTTACCCCTACCCCACTCACATTTACAATTGGAAGGGTTAATATGAGCAACAAACCCTATAATTTACTCTCTCTCCTCACTTGTCACAACTTTCATGCTATTTCCCTTATTCTTAGTCTATTCCATCTCTCTCCTTTTTTTTGTCTTCCATCATTTTTCTTCTGTCAAGCACACCTTAAAGCCTTTTTACTCGATCTATTGACACTGATCTGATGATGATGACACATTTTTATTTACATTGATGGCTCTACACACCTATTAATATTCAGTTCATTGTATCTTAATCTAACCTATAGGTAGTCCTTTTTGCAATCCAACTTTCAATTATGAAAATACCAAATTCTTATGACTTAATCACACAAAAAGAGCCTAATCCAGAAGACTAATCTATTACTAACTGAGAAAGTCTCCTAATTTATGCATCACGTTAAGCCTTTTAATTTTATGTGAGCATCATAACTATTCGATCACATGGAAAAATGACTATTGGGTGTAGGTGGAGGCCTGTCCTATTTAGCATAACGTGCCTGCAAATTAATCATGAGAGGAAAACATAACTGTAGCTGCAACTGGTATTGATTAGACCTCTAACATATGACAAATTTAGTGAAAAATTGAATGTTCTCAAGTTCAACAAGATACATACTAGCAATTAGCTAATAATCCCAGAATTTCTTACTTGTGCAAAAAGAAGCCACTTGTTTGATTCCAGAGGCATCACTGGATTTGTATGACACTAAGACCTAACCCACATGCTATGATTCATTACACAGTGAAATAGAAAATGACTTTGCTAGCAGAGTCATCCTAATCCACCAGTCAAAGATAATTGATTGGCAGTCCTTTATTTAGTAAAAGTGTCTAAAAATAATATTTGTCTAACTATTGCTTATCATACTTTTTGTAATGCTTATTAGTGTCTAAAAATATACTTGTTGCGTGGGAAGAAGTAATAATGATGTTCAATTCAAGCTTTCAGAATTCTCCATGTGGCTCTTCATATTAATTTCTCGAGCTCATGTGACACCACATGCATTCTCTTTTCTTGGTAAAAAGACAAACAATTAGTAAGTTTCTATCTTTATTTTTTTATAGTATTATGTAAAGAATAAGATTCTGTAACTCTCATAAGAGCTGTGCCTTCCTGATAATATTCTTTTATTCTGCTGCAGAGTATCTCACTTCTATTTTCTTTATAGAGAGAGAGAGGGATTGTCAGTTTTTTTACCTCTTAGCTATGTCAACAGAGGAAGTGTCATACTCTTTTAGTATTTTAAGTTGAACTTTTAAGAAGAAAAAACTGAAGAAGTCAGCATTCCACATATTGTTCAGTTGGAAAGCAAGAAATGTTTCAAGTAACTAGTACTCTAATATTTAGAGTGAAGCAACATCTTTGTCTTTACATTTTACTAGATATTTTGGCAATCCAATCAAATGCTTCATGAATGAACCATTTCACTCATTAGAATTGGTTATGAATTTCAAAGTCAATATTGATTACAGCAAGGGCTGTTGTGTATGATAACTTTTTTATGTCTAAAACAATGTTATTATGCAGGAATCAGGATATCAGGCCCATCCATCTTTTGCAAATGGATTAAAAATTGTTTAATTTAATTAAGAAATATATCATGTGCTTCATGCTCCCCTTATGTTTTCATTTTTCTTTTCATTATCTAAGTCCTTCACCTTGCGTTTTATCAGTGTAAAGATCCTTTTACTTGCATGTATGAATAAGGGAGAGAAAGAACAGCCACAAAAGTCTTAATATAATAAATGATTTTTTTATTCGTAACAATCATAGACAGATATTAGGATTTAGAGGAACTCAGGTATCATATTCAATCACATGAGATAGATCTCTTTAATAACAAATGAGGTTGACTACATGGATCACAAGACCAATTTTTTAGAGAGAGAAATAATCAAGGGAAACTTAAGCATGATGTTAGGGAGGGAGGGAGTGTTTGGTTTCACATTCAAATTCACTTTTAATGCAAAATCACGTTAAAATCAACACAAAAGTAGTAACTAATAGTTTTGTTATTAATTTTGTTGGGAAACCCCATCTAACGATGTTTCGAAACACATTAACATACGGAATTTCTGTGGGGTAATCTATGAGTGGAACCCTACAAGGAGTTAGTAAGATATCAAATCAAACTCCCATATGAAGCGAAACTCAATGCCCTGTACTACATGGTATCCGAAGTACTAAGCTTTTTCAGTAGTTTTTGCCACAAGATAAGCTTCAAATTGAAGCCGCAATTGCACATGGTTTTTGATAGAAATGGTCCACAAAAAAGTTTTCGGTTTGATTTCTTTAGTACTAAATTTTATGCATAAGGACCGATTAGTATATCATTACAAAATGATGCCGGTTAAGTGGTAAATTTATTGCACTAATCTTACTAAAGATCACATATCACTTTAATTATAATAGAAAGAGTGAGAAAGTTGTGAAACTACAAATAATATTATGAGAATAACAAATTATGCTATAAAGTTAATCAATTATTCAGGAAAGTGTGGCTTCAATATAAACAAAGCACACAAAGGTTCTGGCTCATCTACGTATGAAATCGATAATATAGCTTCCATTACTTGTTAGTGATGAAAGAAAGGATTTGAGAGATCACTAACATTGATGATTTTAAAAAAGGAACGGGTTGGTTGTATTACTAACTTTAAATTTAGTAAAGATTTCATTGTATCCACGTGAACTTTAAGCTATGATACGAATTTTGTTAAACAAGT
Source organism: Glycine max (assembly GCF_000004515.6). NCBI lineage: Eukaryota > Viridiplantae > Streptophyta > Magnoliopsida > Fabales > Fabaceae > Glycine > Glycine max. Next base: position 3,222,555 of record NC_016088.4, on the reverse strand, counting down.
CTAATAACTAAGTAAAACAAGTGAAACCAATGGTGCAAGAAAACTATAAATTTATTATTTAAAAAGAGTATATTAGAAGGTTATAACTTTAAATTTATCATTATATTTCAAAACATACAACTTTTTTTCTGTCTTTTTTGGTGATGTATACAAGTAAATTAAGGTCTAGAAACGGGGAAGGAAGAAGAATGCCGTTTGCAAATAACAACACATTAAGTGTTATTATTACTATTATTAACATTTGACAAAATGTTTTAAACATTAAATGAGTCAAATATATACGCACTTACACAGTGCAAGATGCTATTTGATTATTTGAATTGGTATGTAATTAAAAGGAAGAATTTGCTGTAATTTGACTAATTTCCAACACAAACAATAGTTATATATTAATTGCATGTGCTTGTAGATTGTCTGGTTAGGTTGTTCAGATTTAATACAACTACACAGTTAATAATACCCCAGGAAAAATCTACGATATAAATCATAATTATTTTGCATAGTTCTACTCTTAGCTTCTTTTCATTGAGTATACAATTTCGTCAATCATCTTTCTATTATTCGGAACACGAGCAGTACTATTTGTTACGAGCTATAGTTTTCACGAATTTTCGTGAACCAATTTAAACCAAACATGTATTGCTGGCTTTTACTGTGCTTCCACCAGTGCATCCTTGGATTTACCTGTCATAATAATTGTTGACAACTTATAGTGATATAATATTTATGTTTTATCCTTATAATTTTAATTTTAATTTTTTTATAAAAATTGTTCCAAAAAAAAAATATTAAGATCTTATTAAATTACTCCCTCTATCCCAAAATAATTATTATTTTAAATTATTTTATACAAAACAAGAAAAAATAATAAATAAATATAATTTTTAAAAATTAATCTTATATTATTAATAATTTTTTTTTTAAATTTTATAACTCATCATTAATATGAAAAGGATATAAGTAAAAAAATTAATATTATATTAAAAATTAAAATAATAATTATTTTAAAATAACTTTTTCTTACATGATAACTATAATGAAACCAACCAAGTATAACATTTAATATTTTCAATACATTTTATTGTGATTTTTAATAACAAATTTCTTAATCAATACTTTTAAGACAATAAAAATCAAATCATTTTTTTTATTTTAGTCTTTCAAATGTTATTGTTACTGGTATTACTGCACAAACTACCCTCGGCTCCAACTACCATCAACTCAAACACAAGGCTGTTATTGGCTAAACAATTAATCTCTAAGCATCGAAATTGCCATTGTCATGTCACATCCATTTGCAACTCTTACCTTGTGCCTCAGACGAGCCACCTCTATTATTATGCCACAATCATGATAAGTTTTTGCGAGACAATATTATGTGCCTAAATCTTGCAATTCTAAATACCAGTTAGAAAAATCAAGTGGAATTGAATCCTAGTACATTCAATATTACGCGCCTACTCTCTTGTGTGATCTTTGCCGTTTTTCATGTTTTTTGTATTCTTTTTTTTTTTTACCCTTTTCTTTTTACTTGTTTTCCTTTATAGTTCTTCTATAAATTGAATCCCTAATGACTTGAGTGCTTACCTCAATCTCTACTTTTGAGGTTAGGCATAAATTAGCTACTGATAAAAGCATCTAATCTTTGTACGCAATAAGAGCTAGGAAAAACAATTTTGCACTCCATATCCATAACTTTTAAGGAGAAGTAATATGGTTTTATTTGTATATACAGCTTTTCATGTAAATTATATATATATATATATATATATATATATATATATATATATATATATATATATATATATATATATATATATATAGCGTTTCCTTGTAAAAACTTACATCATAAATTGCTATGAATCACTAAAAAATATTACACAAAATGGCACTATATCTTTGAAACATATACAAGCAAAAGCAAACCAGAACTTTAGTAGTAGTAATTAATAACTAAAATTAACCACTTATACAGTTAAGCCAATGATATATAAGAGTCAAACACATATTTCAAACTTGTTAGAAATTAATCTTTAATATTTAAGTGTCATGCCACATTTGGTAAAGCTTTATCATTAGTCATAAACTCTAACTAAGCTCTGACCTCCACCCCTAAATGATCTAGAAAACATATATAGTTAGGCCTATTTGATTTATCTCATCTCAATGTCGGTATTCATTTGTCCCGAATCAACTATACAAACTACATATTTTAAGGTGGTAGTTATCAGGCGCTACCTTCCAACTTTTTCCGCCAACATTACCAATTTGATATATAACTATCATGACGTTGATCGTTCGTCACATTTTGTAGCCTATGAAACCCTACATTTCTCCTTTTGTTTCCATCCAATCTCTCTTCTTCGTCAACGATTTTCTTCTCTTCTTTTTTTTTTTCCCTCTCTCTTTATATTATCCTTGTGCATTAGCCATGTGAGTGAGTGGTCCTTTCACTAGTTAAAAGGGTGTATATGATAACGTATGGAGCTTGATCGGTCCCACGGATATAAAGACAAATTAAGATGGTGTGGTATATATATATATATATTAGGACCCACTATTGTAGCATGCCCACTTGTTTGTGATCCTTTGTTGTTGTGTACAACTAAGCCACTAACTGGTAGAAGGTAGGTATGGTACATGAAGATGGATAAACCATGGTTTTTTTTTTTTTTTATGTTGGGGATTTTGTTTTTGTCCTGAAATGTATGTACTTAGAACCTAATACTCTATGCTCGAGACACATCTCTAGTAATCTCTTTGTCTCATTCATAATATGTGTGTGTATTTTGTAATCTTTTCCACTGAACAAGGACTAATTTAGAGTTAATTTGATAAACAATTGTTCAGTCAAGTATTTATAAATTATGCCTTAGACCTGGTCAGTAATATACTATTGAGCTGAAATGTTGGGTCATTTTGAAGCAAAATTAGTGAAGTATGGAAAATCATAAATAAAAAACAGTTTCTTTTGGATGTTTTAATTATTTTTATTTTGCGGGGGAGGGGGTTGCAATTGGTCACTAATACTTATAACATTGATGGTAGCTCAAGTGGGTCTTCTTGCAATTGATTACTTGTTTAACTTTGAACATGGTTCGCTTAAAGTAGGGCATGGTTTGCTTAGACCACAAGTGAGAAGCCCAAAAACAAGTCCTTTGTGGTGCCTCACGTTAATATTGTCAACGTATTGATGTCTCATGGCTTGGGATGAAATATGAGTTGTGGACAGCCCCAACAGACTACCACACACTCTACGTTGTTGATGAACTTCTACACCTTTATTCGGACCAGAATGTAATGATTACATGCTAGTAAATTTCTATCAACTGATGCTTTGGATTCGCATTTGCAAGAACCTAGCAAATTTTAAATGAAATTGTAAGATCAAATCTGTGCATTCTAATCCGTTAGAACAAACAATTCAGGTAGGCAGTACTAATGGGAAAGGATTAGAACATCTTCAATACTCTTCATATAAATAACTCCACTTTATTTGTTTAAGTGGCTCCATACATTCCATCTCAATTTTAAGTAATTGAATCAATTTTCAATTTAATAGGAATTTCTATGGGTAAGGTGCTTAACTCACAAATATTTTCTCTTAAACATCTCATATTCTCTTTCTACATGTACAGACATTGCTAAGCAAATGGTAGCTTATATAAGCAATTCTAAAATTTTAATTGATCCAAAATCACATGACATATGAAAATGGCATTTTATTGATAAGCCACTTATGCAGTGTAATAAAATAACTCTCATTGGAGATGCTTTTAAAACACTTCTAGATGTTTAATCATGTTATCCGCATTTGTATCAAATTGTGTAACACTGTAATGTCTAATAAAATCAGTCTTCAAATTTTATTTATTTTTAATTACTTTCACAAAAATATATTTTCATCCTTTTATTTTAGATTAGAAGTAAATAATTTTAATAATTATAAGGGCTAAAAGTATTTTAATGGATCAAAACATATATAAACCCAAAAATTATAACTAAGATTCTCCTTTATTATGAATTTTTCCTTCCCTTTTGAACTAGCAGTTAAAAATGTTCAAAATAAATTGATGTTACAATCAATCTAGAATTTGGGTTTCCACACGATAAAGATATACTTCCTTAGCACAAAGATTGCGAGGCTAGCAGGTTGTAGAACATGATAAAGATTAAATATTGAGATTAAGCAAAGGATTTTCTCAAATATAAACACCCATCTCTGCCATACATAATATTCTGATACATGCAATCCATGGTAGATGAAGGTGCACATAATCTAAAATGTCAATAGATAGCATAACAAAACGCATGATCTGGAAGCCAATTCCCATTTGCACTTAAATCCACCATCTGTTCAGTGGATAAGCTACAAGATCCACAGAGTCTGTTGCAACAGTAAGAAGCAACTGTTGGTACTACTGGCTTCTCAAATCTCTATTCCTAAACTCAGGTGAACTGTGATGAGCATGATGAGATGTCCCATAGACAAATAAAAAGGCTAGATTTCTTTGCTTGATTTGTTTTTATTCTCATTAGAAATTCCAAGAGGTCCCAATAAGTCATTCCACAACAACATTCACCAGTTCATACTCAATGAGAGACAAGTTATTATCTTCCTTCACAGTGAAACTAGCAGGTTCTGTGACTTCCACACGGCCCCACTTGTCCGCAGCAAGCCTCATTGATCCTTTGAACATGTCAATTTTGGCATTGCGCAGGGTCACAGTAGCACCCTCTTTCATCATATCCACTGAAAATTGGAAATACAGAAAAATCTTCAAATCTAAGTATATATATATATATATATATATATATATATATATATATATATATATATATATATATATATATATATATCATCGTTTTCAGCAATACCACCGAATATTAGATGCTGTGCCAGGCAAAAAAACAAAAATTCAACTCATTCATGGGCATCATAACACAATGAAGTCATAAACAACTCATTATTTGCAAATCAACATTTTAAATCATATTTGAAATATTTGGTCACAGCAATTTTATTTCAAAATTGTGCATAAAAAATATTTTCAAAATTGTTCTTCAACTTCTAACATGGAACTACATTTAAACATTCATGTTGAATACAACTTGGCAAGTATTACACTATTATTATCAAGGGAGAATTACACTCTAAGACTTCTCAGTAGAAATGTAAACAAAACATGCGATTGAATAGGAATGTTGGAGTAAAGGACATGAGGCACTAACTAGACCACAATATGGACAGTAGGGTAGCTAATGGGAATAGTAACTGTGGAAAATAACAGGATTTCCACATGGCATGGAGGAGTGGGGAACATGCGAGTTCGGTTAGAGAAGATGATTAAAAGGTGAAAGACGGAGACACCAGGGTAGGCATCAATTTGGGAGGAAAAGGGAATGTGTTTGGGCTAGAGGTTCTGTGCATCTACAGAACTCTAGATCTATCTTTTATTTTCTGCAGTTTCTGTTCTTTTAAGGTGATAGGCTCCATTGTTTTTAGGTAAAAAAAAAAGATCAGTTCCTATCAATGAATGACCCATTAATTGCTCTTTTAGCATTCCAAACCACTTGTTTGGTTAAATTACTTTTTTCTTAATGGGAATTACTTTTTCCTATTATTTGCGAATTTTAAGTTCTCCATAATATATGATCACTGTAATATCTTATGAGAAGACTGAGCTTCATTTATTAGTAACTGCAATGGTCCAAAAACACATTTTAAACAAAGTCAAGTCTTTTAGTATGTGAAATGACAGTGTCTTTAATGTAAAAGAAAGCAATCAGTAGGTATAAACTTCCACTTCATGCTAGTTACTCTTTCTAAACTTCACATCTGTAAACAGTGTTCTCTTTTGGTTTGACACTTCTGAGGCCTCAGCCTATCAGCCAAAAGCAGGATTAAGGTATTTCCAAATTTCAATGCAGACAATCAAGGGAATCTGGCATATGCATCATCGCTTAACATTTGCATAAAAAAGGGTTCCTTCTTT